>NC_088875.1:25726100-26026100 GCF_032884065.1 Artemia franciscana
TCAGTTTATATTAGCTTAACTTTCAATTGGAAACTTAATTAGACACCTGATGCCAATGCCTCATGAAGTATTGCAGCAACTAAGAACCATGGGTCACAGATGTGGAATAATGTGTGTGACCATTTCTATGCAATTAGACTCAAACCTGGTAAAGATGCAATTGAAAGCCTAGCTGCTAATCCTTGTCAGATTTATGTGAAATCTGAACACAGCTGGTACCGAGCCGAAAAACTTGCATATAAAAAAAGTGAAGTATTGGCTTGGTAGAAAATATAAAACATCAGACTTTAAGAAGCTTTTGCGGCTCAGGTCTAAGTCTTTTAATGGCTTGTTTTCGCTTCTTGTCTCACTGTTACAGGATTGTTATTAGTAACTCAATAAACCTAATCAAAGCGGAATATTGTTTTTTTATATTATGATCGTAAAAAGTTGTTTTCCCATATAATGTATGTATGTATATTTCCTATCAAAAGAAACAGATGGAGTATAAGATAAAAAAAGCAAAAAACACACTACAAAGAATACACAAACATAAGAAAAATAAAGAATAAATGTATATCTAACTACAAAAAACAAAAACTTGCATCAAAATCATTGCCCAAGGATGAGTAACAATATTAGAGTTATATCTGGCGATCTGGGCTATGATCACGTTATTAGGGTCGATAATCCCATACCGACTTGTCACAATACGGTTACTTGTTCATGGTGGAAGACGTAAGAGGTACTTTGCATATTTATAATATGTAGACCGCAAGGCTTTCTTATCTTCCTTTTGGAATATCCTCCAAAAGGGACTTAAATACAGATAATGGGGTAGTGCCATTGCATTGTACAGCTGGGCCAAAATCTGCCGATCAAACTGACGCTTATAAACTACAATACGGTTATACGCTAAAGAGATCCGTTTCTGCGGATGACTCTGCAAAAGGTGACGCGTTTCAAGCAGAGACCAACCAATAGGGATCCCTAAATAAAGTATGTGTTCGGCAAGCAGAACGGTAGCACCACCCAGCCTAACATTAACAGCAGACTTTTGCTTAGCATTAAACAATATCACTTCTGATTTCTCCTCATGCAACTGAAGGCCTATTTTTCCATATTCTAGTTGAAACAGAATAAAATTCTCCTCTAAACTGCGAAGGAGGCGGCTCAGATTAAGTACATCGTCTGCATAGCTTATTAACGATAGATCAATCCCTCTCAGAATGTATGTCAGATTTGACTTAGATTGTGGTTTGACGATGCTGTTATTAAATGCGATAGGTGATGTCAATGCACCCTGCCTAATACCTTTTTTAACGGGAAGCACCGGGTTATTTGTCAGGTATAGTGTTGTCGGTAGCTTAAGCTCAGCTTTTAAATTTTGATACATATCATTTAAAGGGTTTAACATACATGGATTACCACCTGCTATGTCCATATCTAAAATAATCTACGCTCTCACCGCTTTTCTCAGGATATATCAAGATCGAAACAAGAGCAGAAAGAGCTTGGTCACAGCCTAGACTAGGCTGAAAACCGAATTGATAGTCTGGAACTGTGGATTTTAACTGCAGTTCGTCAACAATAAGTGCCTCAAATAACTTACAAAAAATTGTGGCCACAGTTATAGGTCGGTATGACGAGCACTGGCAGAGTGGCTTTCCCTTTTTAGGCACCGGTGTTAGTATTCCTATTGAAAAAGAATCAGGCACAATACCCAGGCTAAAAATCATTTGAAAAAGAAGGGCAAGGTGCTCAAGGAACATCTCGCTGCAAAATTGCAGGTGCTGAATTGATATACTATCACAACCACGCGATTTCTTTTTTTTTTAGTTTTCTAATAGCAGAACGGATAGAACACCTCGTAATTATAATACCTGGACAGTTTTCTTCTCGCTTACATGAGAAGAAATCATCCAGTTTCACACCGAAACTGTTTGTAGCCGGATATCAGGAACCGAAAATTCATTTCTATAATGCTGAACCCAATTATCTCGAGATATTAAGGTCTTTGTTACACGAGACTTTTCTTTAAACAATGAAGATCAAAGTTTATTCGGGTGGGTAAGGACAGCCTGAGACAAAGAACGAATAATTGTACTACGG
This sequence comes from Artemia franciscana, assembly GCF_032884065.1. NCBI lineage: Eukaryota > Metazoa > Arthropoda > Branchiopoda > Anostraca > Artemiidae > Artemia > Artemia franciscana. The sequence goes on from NC_088875.1 coordinate 25,728,192, forward strand.
TGTAGTGAAAGTTCTTTCGCGAAATTACGTTTACTATGTATTCAAAGCTTATTCACCCAACCGTCTCGTGGACAGCCAGCCTCATGCCAAACCGAAAGCCAAAATTTTGCCGTATCACACGCGTTCTGCAGATTAACATTTGCAGACCAGCCTGGTACTTCAGTACCAGGCGACACCCGTCTAGACGGTACAGCTGACTGTTCAGCGATAAATGCAATAAATATTTAACCGAATTTGTGATCCCGCCAGATATTTCTTTGAACTAACCATAAGCAGATCAAAAGGAACACGGATTTTTGAAACAAGTTCTTCACAAGTCGACTGAAATGAACTCATAGACGCACGTTTCCAATCACAAACAAAATAAGGACGCTTCTGGAGCCTTCCAGGAGGAGGCAAAACACTAATATTTAAATCAATATTGAAAAACAACAGAAAATCGTCTGACGTAAAGTTTAAATCAGAAACAAGAACCTCACTCGATGTAACTGATCGATGGTGCATAACATGAACTAGGTTTGGCACACTTCCGAATTATGAATATATGAAAAATCTTTATTCGTAGACGCGAGTATAAACTCATCACCTAGCATAGCGAGTAACATATTAGCACGATTAGAACTTAAACAGTTGTTGCCGCTCAGGTTTTCAAGATCACGGTTAAAGTCGCCTGTTATCAGACACGTTTGTCCGTACTTTTTTATTTTATCAATACACTTCGATAGCCTTGCAATACTTATGGCAAACAGTCTATCTGATCGATATTCACGATAGTCCGTAGGGAGGTACACGTTCACGATAACCATATATTGGATTTTGACACCGAGAAAGTCTAGTGCCGAGTCAAAGACAGAAGTAGTTAGAGAGGATCTAACGTAAGTCGCAAGGCTGCCAAAAAAAGATGGCTGGTCATGACTGCGAGAGCGTTTGGCTGCGACCGTAAAAACCCGATCGTTTTTGACAGGTTCAACAAGGTAAGGCTGAGAGATGTTGCAAAATGTTCCTGCAAACACACAATATCCTATCTTGAAAGAAGGTCCTTGATAAAAACAGACCGGTTAAGGAGATTTCCATTTAAATTCCACTTTGCAACTGCTTGCTTAGCATGGGCGGGTTCTAGATTAATTTTGGTAGGGAATTCGCATTGATTATCGCTTTATTAGCCGGACATCTTATGTTGTAGCATGTGTGGCTTTTCTTTTTGCACAAGATGCAGATCATACCTTTAGTACATATATTGTCCTTCGTGGATGTGTGATCAGAAGCACCACAACGACCACATATAGGCGTCAATACGCAATTAGCTGCTAAGTGACCAACTCCATGGCATGAATAACTTCTTTTTGGGAGAAATTTGAATTCTTCAGCAGGCAGCTTCTTATAACCGATTCGGATTGAGACTGCAAGAAAGTCTTCGAGATCCTTACTGGTCCCGAAATACAGCTTGAACACTTTGGAGCGCTCAAAGCTACGGATTTCTATTACTTTTAATACACTTGGAACAAGGGATTCTATATCAGTTTGGGTCATACTAGGTGGAACCTCTTTCAAAACAACAATAAACATTTTCTCTTTGAGCATGGCAGAGACCTCAGGCTTACTAGCTTTCATTTTCTCAACGATCTTTTCAGCAGAAGATTTGGACTTGACGAACAGTTTCCAGTCCTGTCTCACCTTTCTTAGCTCACTTATTTGGCAGAGTTGGGGCAGACGCTATCCAAAAACTGCTTGCGAGCGTCGGGATTATCGAGAGACTTTGGCATTTTAAGAATAACGACATAGGATGGCTGAGAATTGACTGTTACAGGATTGGCGAGGCCTGGGACACTACTCGCCGAAGGGCAGCAGAGGCTCTGTGCTTTAGCCGTAGACACATAGTTCTTAAATTCTAGACATAAGTGTTTACCTTGCGGGTTAACGTAGCGTTTGCCTCGCCTGGAATTGTAGGAACTTCGTCTGGTTCGTATATAACGAATTTCGGCAGGGCCGCTGAATTCTTATCACAGTAGTCAAGAAATTTCAAAATATCTGCAAATGTATCAGCAACTCTCTGCCTTTTGGTCGCCGAGTAGCATAATTCATCACAGAGCAAATCGTTTTCTTCGCTTCGCTCACCAAATCGTCGGCGAAACAATCGCAACCAGTTTTGATAATATCGGCATTTGCATTTCCTTTGGATTTCGCCCACACGGCAAAATTTACTGTAGCGTTATGTACTAATCTATTCGGCTGCATAAAGCATCTCATGGGTCATAGAAAGCAGTTTAATCCAATTAGACACAGACGGGTCTTGTATATCCACTGTTCAAAGACAATAGTTGCTCAATTTTACTGCACTTGGCTAGTAAATAGACGCAAGGGGGATAATATTAACCCCCCACTTTCCGAAAAATGCAACTGTAAATTAACTTCAATCGGCAAAGTTCCTTACGCTTGTAGTCAGTATGCCAGTAAACCGGTTAAACAAGTTAATTTGGCAAAGTAGAAGCACTAGATAAACGAATATCGAAAACTAGGTCAAGTTCAAATTTCAAACTAAATTTCAATTCTTAATTCTCTTTGCTAGCTAGGTGTTATCTCATTGAACTCTGAATCAATACTGTTCTGTTTTTAAGACATTGTTGAAAATTGTATGGTGACTCCTAAATTTAAAAAGTCATCAAAATGAAGATTTCCAGCTTTTTTTTGGTTATCTTTGGTATGATTGTATTTTAGGCCTTACTTAAGAATGTTGCTAAGAAGGGGCAGGCAAATGACCAGCAGGTCACATTTTGCCTGGCAGAGAATATTATGCGCTCTGTAAGGAAATATCAGTTGCATGTTATGATCTTATGCCGATTTGATTTTTCCCTTCCATTTTTGCCTTTTTTTTACATTTATTGTGATAGTTGACATAAATATGGATTGCAAAATTTTGTTCCTGAATTAGGAGCTGTTTTTATTTTAAACTGTAAAAATTTTTCACTTTTGTAATACAGATTAAATGTTAAATAAGGTTATATATTATCACTAATTCATATTTTGTTGTAAATTATGCATCGCAAATGTGGTTAGTAATAAAGTTAGCAATAAAGTTTGCAATCTTGCACTCTGTAGAAACTTCTAAAATTGTTTTACCCATTTCTTGTTGTCTGGTTGATGTGAAAAATTTCAATCCAATGACAATAAGTGATAGTGGGCCCATGACTCATCTCTCTCAGAAAGTCTAAAGTAGATGGGGGTGCAGGCTCCCCTTCTCTGGCTGATAAGAATTAAAATCAGACTGTAAAAAATTATGCAAATAGAGGTCATAACCAGGAAAACAATGACTTGCTAACAAACAGAATCAATCCTGAAATATAATAATATAAACATTAGAATTTTTTGAAAGCTTTTATATAAAATCTAAATGTCCAATATATATTCAAATAAAAAAATTTTCATCCAAATTAAGAAAAAGAGAAAATTATTTGTTCTTCTTCTGCCTTGAAAATTGAATTGTTTTTCAGATTGAAAATGAAAGCATTGGGTGGTTATGACATGTTATATAAAAATTCAAAGACGATTTGTTATATTATGCCTGTCCTATGGCTTCGAATTTAGTCTTAAAGTATTCTAATTTTCTTTGGCATAGAAGAAAATCGTCATTTTAGTCTTTCATAAAATCTGTTTCATAGCAACTATGCTTTTAATTATTAAGCCCAGAGTTGCTGCTACTTCTCCTTCAAAAGCACTCCCAATTACAATAAACTGTAGTACAGTAACCCGGATCCTGGAATCAGGTGACCATAGTTGAACTGCAGTCAACTTCAATCATTTTACCCTCATAGTCACGGTAATGCCAGATTTTTACAATCAATTTTCCTTGGCTTTTAAGCTCTTCTTGCAACCTGCTTGTCATCATGTATATCATCATTGGGGTCTTCCCAAAGTTTCCCATTAAAATTTTTCTGCAACATGCAATGCTCAGGAATGTTTTTCCTCTTCAAGAAATATGTAAAATTAATGAAAAGCATTATATGGTAAAGATGAAAAGGACTTCAATTTAGAAGAATAGACGATCATATGAAAACAAAAACCAAAACCCTCCCTTGTTGCTACTGATTGTAAGTACGAGTTCCATTTGAGTTAGCAAGGTGAAACTATGATTAAAATGCGGAGATTTCAATAGTAGAAGCCTGTAAATATTCTTATTCTAGGACTTGCTTATGGTCAGCAGTTTGGGGGACTACAGAGAAAGAGCCACGAACTTCGTTAAGTTCCTTAATTTCTGTCTGGCACCATCAAAAATTTATATTAACAATAATACCTGTTTAAGTTTCTTGTTTTACTTTTGATCTCCCTTTTTTTATAATTCTTCTGCCAATTGTCCTTTTTGGCCAACCGTCTGGGGCAACACGGAAAGAAGGCCGTCCTCGTTTGGGTTGCGAGGATGTCATAAATAAAGATTTCAAGGAAATGGGAACTTCATGGGATGGTGTAAAGAGCTTGAATAGATTAGCTTGGAGGAGGAACGTGTATAGCTGTGTTGGCTTCAGGCGGCTGCAGTGAGTTACTAGTAGTAGTAGTCTTCTGCAAATATATGCAGTTTGCTTTACAAAATGTCAAGGTATTGAAATTTTATGTTTGTTATTCAAAAGAGAAAAAGATGCTTCTTTAGGTCCATGTTTTCATACGGAGGCCATTCAGATCAACCTATTCATGTAGTTCTTCCCCCCATAATTGGTTTAAATGACCCTTCTTAAAAAAATTCAGTAATATGTGCCTTCCCCTAAGTGTCGGTTCTTTCTGCAGGTGCTAGTAGATGATCTACGAAAAACAAAATCAGTTTATTTCACTTTTTGAGTTTGTCAGATTTCGGTTTTGAGCAGTTGATTTTCTCTTATACATCCGTAACAGGATTTCCAGAAACAGTTCAAACTAGCAGTACACATTTTTGTGACTTTTCTCTCTTGTTTGTTTTATGATGTTCTTCAATTGGGTAACTAGAAAACTCCCATATAAATTCTTGGAAGTGACTAAATATAAAATAAACACAAGTCAAGAAGCGCGAAATATGGCTTTTTCCTTGTTCCTGTTAAAATAAACCCTAGTACGATATGTACTTCTTATGTAGAGTTTGTCATTTAACTTTTTACAACAAAACTAACTTTTAGGTGTTTGGAATTATACTTTTTTTTTATAACACTTGTGAGGTAGTTTTTTTTATGAAATTTATAATAAGAATATTGATAATGAATAAATTCAGAGGGATATTGGACTTGGTCAGCCTAGGAAAATCTAGATAAGCAGTAGGCAGGCTAGTATTAAAGAGCCTCATTTCTGGGACTCCAATTTGCAGACCTAAGACGAAGCAAAAACTTGTGAAATGTTCAGAGTATCAGATTTAGTTCATTTTGTGTGCTAGGAAGGTTCAAGCTGATTGTTTTCCTAATAAAAACATTTACTGAACAACTTTTAATTAAAAAGAGCACAACATCATCTTGTTTTCGGGAGGGAAATTTAGCTCAATTCTGAAGATTGTTACTTAATTTAAAAATTGGCATGTATTTACCTTATAAGGAGATTAAAAATTCATTCCTGTCAGTGTACATACCCTACCTGAATACTTGCATGGGGGAGGTGATTGGAAATAGACTTAATCACTTTATGAATAAGGAATTCTAGGGGTTATAATCTTGAATAAATAAACAGAAGTAAGGATACTTATGCTAATATTGCTTTTTACAAATCATTTATAATGGCACTGTCTGTCACTTTGATTTTGCCACATTTCAATTTACTTACAAAAACAAATTTCTCTTGAGTATGGAATCTGGATAGTCGAGAATGCGCTTATTATTGGATATATCAGTTTACCGATTTTTTGCTCTACTGCTTGTTACCAGGCAAGTGTGTTTCATTAATTGCTCAGTTACCAAATCCATTTACTGCAAACAATGTTGTTTTTTTTATTGTAGAAAAAAGGTAAAATTTCACAAATCCCAAAATTTTCTTCAGTGAAGATCCTTGAGATTTTTCAGGAATTGAAAGATCTATTAAGTAATTAGTTTAAATAATTACTTAAATTGTTCATGGAAGCATTCTATAGTACGTGTTATTTTTATAAACGACATATTCAACGATATATTTAGGTTTTCTATAGCCTAAAGAATAATAATAATCTTTTTTTGGCTCACATGGGCTGCTCAACTGACTAAACTTTATTTTTCTTGATATAGTCTGCCAGAATTGGCAGCAAATATTTACCCATGTGTATATTAGTTGAAAGGACTTGTATAACTTGGAATACAAACATCCACAAAGGAGTGCAATATGGTATGTACAGCTGGGTAGAATAGTTGTGAATTTAAAGGCTTCAGTCATCCCTCTGTATCATGCATTTTCTTCCATGGAGTTTTTCGGATTTTCTACACATATGGTTACCCTTAAAACCAAATGAAGTATCTGACAACTATGCTAATACGAATTACCGCTCTCCAAGTAGTTCTCTATATGCTCTTTATTCAACAGGTGAAAGACTACGAAATATAATTTTAGGTACTATGTACAGAAAAAAAGCCTCTTGATTCTCCTGTACACTGTGGCTTTTGTAGATGCTTTTGTGTTTGATAGCTAAAATACTCTTCTCTCTAATAGCAGCAGAACTTCGTCTTCGCTTTATTAGCTTTTCATTTTCTTTCTAAGTATGAAAATATCACATGTATCCTTTGTTTTTTGTCACAAACATATACGGTTTTCAGCTATCTCCTATGACTATACCACTCCTTCCTTGTGGCACAAAAGATGTAAGTCTAATTTAAAGGCAGAAGAAAGTGAGTAGTTGTATAATACAGCTGTAATGCTTTTATCTTGTGCTGTTTCATCTTTTTCTCTTTGGAAAGGGCAAGAAACGAAAGTACTCGAAATGCAATTTCAAAGCGAAACTTTCATCTGGATTTGAAAATGAATATTCCTTAGCTCTTTATTTCTAACTTGTAAAATTCGCGCGTTGTGTTGGCAACTGGTGGAGTTTAATGGTTCTTCCAAATAATATACGCATATTAAAAATTATTATGAATATTTAGCAATCATCACTAATTTTTTAAAACTTTTCAGCGGTATGTCAGCGAGCACAAACAGGACGATTGTTTAGTTGTTGGATTCACCCACCAAAGAGCCAACCCATTCCGTGAGAAGAGCAGCTGTAATATGCTTTAAAGAAAAGGATTCCGCCTATTTCAAATTTCAAACCACCATGTTTATTTTTAGTGGCCTTATCAGTGCCTTTGGTTTATCTTGAATTTCCCTTTTTAAATATTTGAACGTGTGTGCCAGTATATTCACGTCTGAAATGTAACTTCCTCTCCCTTCTTTAGCTAAATATATACTTTCTGGAGTCTTATGAATTGTTGGTTTTCTATATAGGAATCTTGTAGAAACTTTGGATCCCTAAACGGGATCACTACAGGAGCTCTGGACTGATTTACAGCTAGCATAAATTTTTAGACCAAATTACCTATCCTTAAAAAAAAAATGAGAAGAATATATTCAGACTTACAAAGCTGTTAATTACCGAGTGTAAAATAATATTTAACTACAGCCGTGGTATTTTTACTTTAAATCTGGGACAACAGGAATGTAAAACCTGAAAACAAAATAAAAAGGAAAACTTCATTTTACGAGAACGAAATATAGTGGAAAAACACTAAAAAAGAAAAGGACAAACATTGTTGCTAAAAAAAAAACTTTATCAAAGATGTGTCCATATAGTAAATTGAAGAAATTCTTTTATAGCATTCTTTTTGAAAAAAAAAAAAAAAAATGAAGAGGCTGCTCTATTTATTAAACTCCACTAGATAACAACAAAATCAAAAATGGCTTTGTATTCGATTTTCCATCAAAATAAACCATTACAAGCTATTAAAATGATATAGGAAACATGAAACTATACAATTAATTTATTAACAGAACAGGTCAAAGCTCTAAATTCAGTTAATTCTTTCATTTGTCATTCTTGCTGAAAGGTGCTGAATTCTTAAGTTACGATTTTGATTACCTAGATTAGGTGTGGTTCAGGTATGGAGCATGGTCCTGAAGCGTGGGCGCTTTGAAAGACGAAGGAAAAGTTGCTATGTGTTTCCCATGGAAACTGCCCACGGGATTGTATCGAGTACACCTCTGACTGACCGTATCTCTAGCTGTAAGCTGTACAAAAAATGGGGTTCAATCCCACCTTATAGGCTATAATGAGACAAAGGTTAAGATGGCTAAGACACTTTCTGCAGATGAAGGATGACAGAATGCCAAAGATCGTCTTTGTGGGCCAACCATCTAGGGCCAAACGAAAAGCAGCTCATCCTCGAATGGGTTGGAGGATGTCGTATAGGCTGGGATGGAGGACGGGGGTGCGTAATTGTGTTGGCCTCATGTGGCTTGGTGCTGCAGTGACTTGTTGGTAGTAGTGGTCTAGTTTGGTTCATTTTAAATTATAACAAAATGGCCGGCTTTTGTTTTTATTTCACTGTTATAATTAGGATCTATTCTAAAAAGTTTTCTCATCAACTTTTGTGCTCAAACCTTTGCAAATTCTTCTTTTGCAATTCCTCTTATTTTTAAAAGGGCTCTACTAAAATAATAAACTGAAAGGGCTCGTTCGATTTTCTTTTATCCTTTAAATAGTTTGGTTAATCATTTTGTCATAATAACCACTACCAACCCAAAGTCTTAAACAGAAAGTACTTAAATTCTTCAAAAATTTGGATTAGTATACTTCGAAATCCTATCTACTTCCTCTTTTAACTGGAATCGACTAGTTTGACAAATGTGACAATAAGTGCTTATAATAGAAGATAATTTGTTTTTAATACCTGTTTCAATCTGAGGTTTAAAGTTCTTACAGTTTATCTGAAAGCATATCTAAAGCGAATCCCAACATCACGTCTAGTTTAGACATACAGTAATAGGAAAACTAGAAAGAAAAGTAGATAGTAACTGCTTTGTGAATTTTATTCAATAGAGTTAATGAAAGAAAATTACAAAAGAACAAAAATCTCATTGAAAAATTCTATAATATTTACTCAGCTTAACAAATACAAAAATAATTGACTATACACACAAAACAGTTGCAGACATTTCAAAGATTTGCTTAAATAGTATTGTTTCTTTCTTTTCTTTTGGCTGTTCCTGCCTCTAACGAGAAATTAGCATAAAATATTCCGTCTTGACGGGAACCAACCTAGATTGATATTGTTTTTTCATTTCTGCTATGTCACGGTGAAATCATTCCTCCTGTTCTTAAATAATCGCTAGTAGATTAGCAGAAGGAAATCGAAATGTGATTACAAAAAATAAAGTTTTAACGACACCCGGCGTGCTAAATTTTTTTCAAAGGTTTTTAAAAGAAAGCCTGGCTGCCAGCTCTAACTCGTTCATGGTATATTCGAAATGTTAAAAAAATCCCTAATTTGGAGACCAGATAAATTCTCCTTTGCTAACTATTACATTAGGAAACTTATCCCTTGTGTGCTTAAAACAGATTTCTCCTATTTCTAGTTCTTTCTAAAGTGGTTTAATCATTCCTATTTTAGTGTGTAGAGTAGGAGTATTGCCAAATTAGGAATAAGTAAGTGGCTCAAATATATATTGAATTTTTCTATAACAAAAATTAGTCTGTGGCAGCCAGTGTTTTATCTGGTAATTTTTTTTTGCTATTCCACTGACTTAGCATCTTTTTTAACAAGGGTAACTGAAAAGTAGAGGCTGTAATGGTCTTGTAAGTATAACCTGTTGCTACGACAGCGCAGATAACCATGAATATAACGAAAAAACGTACATTTATGTATTTATGTTGAAATGCCGCGATAGCCTGCATATTTACTGTAACAGCTATTATGGCATCCCAATTCGAAAATTTCTCATTCCGCTTTTTTTAGTTAATTGTTTATTTTATTTACTCTTTATGTTCTTTATTTAAAAAAACTTTTCCAAAATATAATTGTTTTTCAAAGAAAATTAAACAGTAATGTTGAAAGCTAAAGAGGACAAAAGACAGAAACTGTGTTAGACTGATGGTCCGAGCTGGCGATGCTGATCTCCGTTTCATTGTGCTCATACACGAAGTGCAGTAAGGAGGTTGGGGGAAATTTATATAATAAGTTAAACCTACAGTGTTTCTTTGTCACTCTTTTGTCATCTCAAAAGACTTGAGGCTCTCCAAAGTACGCTTAAAATATTTATCCAAGCTGTTTTAGCAAAATGAAGCCCCCTTTAATATTTACATACGTATGCCAAAATGCAAGTGAGTGAATTCAGGTATTCTGGTAAACAAATTGAAAAAAAAGACCTCTGGGTGAATTTGACCCTCCCTCCCCGTAAGTCAGATCTTTTCACACTTATGATACGGCATGGAATCTTAGGAACCGACAAAAACAGAATTGAATCGTTTCTTGTTCCTTCATTTGTGATAGGCCCCTGCTAGAGGCGCTTTGGAAATAGGAGTCTTCCTTGTTTAATAGTTTTGGGAATCCATTAATGGATGTATAGGTTTCACTGCCATTATTAGCACTACAATTTACCTCCCTGAACCCGAATTCGTAGTACTCAGATTTATGTCACTCAGGGAAGAAAAACTTTTTTTGGCTATATTTTGGTCCTTGTTTATTATAGATTACCCCACTCCCACAAAAAGGTGATTCCACTGAAAATATGGTGTTTAGCATTGTGATTTGTCAAATTTTCCATCTTGGTCTGTAAAAATGATCAGTCAATGAAATTGGTTGACTCCCAACGCCAAATATATTGGCTAATGACGCCTTTGAGTATGATTAAATAAAAAAAAACAAGTTTTTTTAACTGAAAGTAAGGAGCGACATTAAAACTTAAAACGAACAGAAATTACTTCGTATATGAAAGAGGCTGCTTCCTCATCAACGCCCCGCTCTTTACGCTAAAGTTTGACTCTGTCTCTCAATTCTTCTTTTAAAAAAGTAAAAAACTTTAGCGTAAAGAGCGGGGCGTTGATGAGGAAGCAGCCTCTTTCATATACGAAGTAATTTCTGTTCGTTTTAAGTTTTAATGTCGCTCCTTACTTTCAGTTAAAAAAACTTGTTTTTTTTTATTTAATTTCTGAACGTTTTTGAATCAATGCATGTTTTGATTTTGGCTCTCCGCAGAGGAATAATTAAAACGAAATTTGCATATTTTTTTTTGGCTAAATGGCTTTCTCATAATTTTGATCGAATGATTTTGAGAAAAAAGAGCGGGGGAGGAAGCCTAGTTGCCCTCCGATTTTTTGGTTAATTAAAAAGGCAACTAGAACTTTTAATTTTTTACGAACATTTTTATTAGTAAAAGATTTACGTAACTTATAAATTAGCTTACGTAAAGAACTTTTGTATTCTCATATTTTTATTACATATATGAGGGGGTTCGCCCCCTTGTCAGATCCTCGCTCTTTACACTAAAGCTTAAATTTTGTCCCAATTCATTAAGAATGACCCCAGAATCACAAAAGCCGTAGAATAAATAGTTGAAATTACTAAAAATACTTTAGCGTAAAGAGCGAGGTATTAGGAGGAGGTGAGCCCCTCAAATGGGTAATAATTTCTGTTTGTTTTAAGTTTTAATGCTGTTCCTTACTTCCAGCTGAAAGAACTTTTTCATATTTATTTTTTCATTGTTTTTTTTTTAAATAATGCTAGTAAATCCTGCACTCCCTTCATGGAGATTTTCTTCCCCTATGACAAATTATCGATGGAAAGTTCCTCCACCCCCTCTTCTCAACCCCTCCCCCGACCAAAAAAATCCTCCTGAAAACGCCTGTACACTTCCCAATAACCATTACTATATGTAAGCATTGGTCAAAGTTTGTAACTTGTTGCCTCTCCCATGGGGACTGTGGGGGAGTAAGTCGTCCCCAAAGACATAGTTATAAGGTTTTTCGACTACGCTGAATAAAATGGCTATCTCAGAATTTTGATTCGTTGACTTTGGTAAAATAATTAGAGTGGGAGGGGGCCTAGGTGCCCTCCAATTTTTTTGGTCACTTAAAAAGGGCACTAGAACTTTTCATTTCCGTTAGAATGAGCCCTCTTGCAACATTCTAGGACAACTGGGTCGATACGATCACCCCTGGGGAAAAAAAAAACAAACAAAAAAACAAATAAACACGCATCCGTGATCTGCCTTCAGGCAAAAAATACAAAATTCCACATTTTTGTAGATAGGAGCTTGAAACTTCTACAGTAGGGTTCTCTGATACGCTGAATCTGATGGTGTTATTTTCGTTAAGAATCTATGACTTCTAGGGGGCGTTTCCCCCTATTTTCTAAAATAACGCAAATTTTCTCAGGCTCGTAACTTTTGATGGGTAAGACTAAACTTGATGAAACTTATATGTTTAAAATCAGCATTAAAATGCGATTCTTTTGCTGTAGGTATTGGTATCAAAATTCCATTTTTTAGAGTTTTGGTTACTATTGAGCCGGGTCGCTCCTTACTACAGTTCGTTACCACGAACTGTTTGATCTGCGATTTTTTCTGTCTTTTAAACAGTAACATACTGTTCGATTACCCGTATTGCTTCGTTTAGCCAGATTTTGCTATATATCGATATTTCTCTGGCTGGAAATGAATGCATCCAGATTTTCTGGTCAAATTCAGTATGAATAGTTTAATGGCAAAAAGGAAACGAGCGAGCGAGAACTTGGCTTTATAAATTATCTCTTTACCTCAGGTTCACTTGTCGTTATAGGCTGTATACTACATTGTGTTGTTTAAAAAGACTAAGCGATGTGGTGACGGCGCGGATGAGTGCAAAGAAAATTAATCTACAAGCCGGCTCTCAATTGAAATAACTTTTATTAATATCAACTATCAGTAAGCTAGTTAGACCTAACAATCTTAAGCAATTGACGAAATGAACTTTTTTTTACTTATTTAATGATCGTTTGGTTCTGCAAGCTAGCAGCTCACTTACATAAAACGAAGAAATTATAAGCCCCAACACTGTCTCATCATCAAGTCAAAATACGCATCGTTGTCTATTGAAGCACTCACTCCTGTGTAGTAGTCCAAAAACTCGTCAAAGGTTACCTGCAAATAAAAATTTTAAAACTAGTTCAGAACTATTTTTGTCAAGAATGAAACTTCAACTGAAGTTCATTGCTTTCATCTTAAAAGAATCTTTTATAATTTCAAGCTTAAACTCGGATCCCTAGACTAATTGAGTTGTTTATGCAGGAATTTATTTGGGGGATGGATTATTTAGGTAAGTTGAAAAACGGCACAAAAAAGCAAATGAATTACGAAGAAATATGTTGGAAGTGCAGAAAGAAACTCGTGGGGAAAAAATCCTGAGAATTAGTCTAAGTAACCATAAACAGTTGTTATATGTTCTTATGTGTGAAAACAAAATATCATAGATTTTAGACAATTTATTAATCGTTTTCTAGGTTTATCGTTTCACGTAATTCCCCATTTGTCTCCGGGATAAAAAAAACAACACAAAACTGGTTATCAAGAATGTGACCAACGAAGACATACATCCAGTGGGGGAGCGTTTACCGTGTTAGTACCCACCTCCCTCCCCAAATTTGTCTTTGACTCGCGAAAGTGTAACAAAAATGCATATAAACAAATTTTTAACGCGTTTTTTGAAAACAAATTTGCACCCCTCCCCCACCGAGCAAAAATCCTGGATACGCCCTTGGTAATCCAAGATATATTCTGTTTATAAAGATATAGAAACTGACTTCTTGTCAATGAAGAATGCCCTTTCTTGTCACTATTTCTCGTAAAATGCAAAATGAGATTCTTAAAGTTGGTGGTAATGCTGGGGTAACGAAGAACAAATTAAAGCCAATATGCTAGGAGTTTTGATCTACTAGTTTTGGTCTAAAAAAGCTATTGTAGGAGATGAATATATTTGGAAGTATTGCTAATAATATGATTGAAAGCAGAAAAGAATCTGGATTAAAATGCCCATAACTAGAATTAAATAAAATATTGATTAGAAACTAGTACCTTGCCATCAGGAGATGGGGTGCTTTCAAAATTGCTCAGAAATTTGCCTAAAATCTCATTTTCTGTGCTTTCGCCACTTAGATACTTTGGATGTTGCGTAACACTATAAACTCCCCTTAAGTCTTCTATGGTTATAACACCGTCTTCAGTTTTGTCCATTTTACTAAAAGCTTCCATAATAAGATTCTTTCTTGAATCACCAATCGCAGGCTGAAAAACGAAATTTTTCACGAGTTGGAAAAAATGGTCGATGAAAGTAGGTAATAAATATAAATAATTTTGCATAAACAATAATAATATTATTCTGTATAAGTCTACATTGCGTTAATATGTAAATAAATCTTAAACTAACTGAAGTCCATATGAAGATTAATTTTTTGTTTTTTATTTGGAATATTTGATTTTTAAACCTACAAGTTATTTGTAAGGAATAAAGACTCCCTATAGAATACAACTAGTCACTGACGTTTCCTATTTTTGGCTGTTCTAAACTATGAAATTTTTAAGTGGGGCAATATTTTCGTCAGTTTGACACGTTGAACGCTGAAAATAAATAAGCTAAACTAATTAATTAACTTTGAAAACATTGTTTTTCTAAAAAATTTAAACATCGATAATCTATTGATTCCTAGACATCTACACTTACAAAAGGCAGCTGCACCTTTTGAGCTGTTTTGTTCTAATTTTTTTAAAGCTGATTTCTCATGGGCTTTTCTTCTTTTTTTTTATCCGGCACACACTAGCCTACTATTAAAAACTGTGTACGAAGGTCTTTTTCATTAAAACCTGAATTCTTAATTCTGTGATTTTGTCCATGATACTGCCAAAGGGTAGTCTAAGAAAAGAAGAAACCGAAGACTAGTCAAAGGTTCCAGGAATTGAGTATGCTCTTTTCTTTGGTTAAAGAAGAGCTATTTCAAGCAAGTAAAAGCATGTCGTTCTGTGTCAAAAACAGCATTCGATAATGCTTGGGTAGAAGTGTTTGAAAGAATGTGTCCGCACCCTCCAGGTTTGCGGCTCCTCAGAAGCTTCCTCTATCCTCCGTTATAGCAAAATTCCAGTCGTTATTCGTAACTTGCAGATAACGAGTTGCAAGCAAACAAAGCAAAGAACTAGGAGTGGCAATTGTAGATCAATATACTTTTTCCTATCGCAACGGTTTAAACTTGATCAAACGGATAAACCAGCAGCTCGTCAAAGCTTCTAGTGATTAAATAAAATAACGATTTTTTCAACTGAAAGTAAGGAGCAACATAAAACTTAAAATAAACGGAAATTATTACGTATATGAGGGAGTTGCCCCCTCCTCAGTTCTCGCCCTTTACGCTAAAGTTTGATTTTTTGTTCCATTTTTTTAAGAATGACTCCTGATGTACAAATACCTTTTAATTAGAATACTAAGCTTTTTACAAATTCGAAAAATATTTTTTCGTAAAGAGCGAGGTACTGAGGAGGCGGCAACTCCCTCGTATACGTAATAATTTCTATTCGTTATAAGTCTTAATGTTGCTCCTTTCTCTCCGTTGAAAAAAATTGTTTTTTATTTAATTTCTGATAGTTTTTAATTAATTCTATTTAATTAATTCTGGGAAATTGAGCTCCCACTTCCATGAAAAATTCCCTAACCCCACGAAAACTCCTTCATGGTAAGATCCTCCCACGTAAGGACACACATTTCACAGTGGGGTTGGGGGGGGGGGTCAATTCAACCTCAAAAACCTAGCTATTAAATCTTTCGACCATGCTGAAGAAAATGGCTATCTCGAATATATGATCAGACAATTTTGGATAAAAAGGGGATAGGAGGGAGGCTAGCTACCCTCCAATATTTTGGTCACTTAAAAAAGGCACCAAAACTTTTGATTTTCGATTAAACGAATCCTCTCCCGATCTTTTACGATCACTGATTCGATACGATCACCCCCAGGAACAAATAACAAAGAAACACGCATCGTAATCTTGCTTCTGGCAAAAAAATTTCAAAATCCCACATTTTCGCATATAGGGGCTTGAAACCTATACAATAGAGTTCTCTGATATTCTGAATCACATGGTGTGATTTTCATTAAGATCATCGGTTTTCTTAGGGGTGTTTCCCCACTTCAAAAATTAGTAAAAATTTTCTCGGGCTCCAAACTTTTGATGGACAACATTAAACTTCATGCATTTTATATATTTAAATAAGCATCAAAATTTGATTCTTTTGATGTTTCTATTATTATCAAGACTTTTTCTTATAGTTTTTGCTACTATTGAGCCACATCGCTCCTTACTTGCGCAAACACTATCACATGATAGAATTAATAATGGATCAGGTTGGAATAGCCGAACAGAAGAAGGATATGATATGATTATCCTAGCCGAAGATGACTTCTAATTCCTTTTTTGCTCTCTTAAACTGTTTTCTCGAATTTGATAAGAATTCAAGTGCAGGGTTCTGTTTGGTTATGAAGCTTAAATGCTTCACCAAGCACCAAGTCAATTTTACAAACAAGATCATTGAATTTAAGCTCAAAGCTGCCTTATAAGTGAAATGTGGTTTACGACGAGCCTTAGAAATATTCTATGATATGTGGACAATATGGAAATTCGTGCTTCTGTTGGAAATACATCTAAATACATATCCACATAGTATATATTATTCGTGTCAGTAAAACCTCATAAACCAACCTTTAACACATTTTCTAGTAACTATAAAGGGTCAAAAGTATTCATTCTTTTATTCTCTGTCAAATAGTGCCCTGAAGATGTACTTCACTTTACCTTCCGGTTAAACCACCTCTTAAAAAAAACACAGAAAGATGAAAAAATTAAAAATACAGTTTTAAATATAAACCAAATTTTCAATTGGGGTGAGAGCAGCATCAACTTCTGGAATGTTATCTAACGTTTTTGATAGCAATTTGCTCTAGACTAGACGTACTCTGGCACTGCTTTGGGTTCGTCCTAATTCAAGGAAATTTATTTCTCTATTGCACGTTTCTGTTATGTTTGCCTTGGACTCTATTATATATTTTTTATTTCGTTGGTATTGTTATCCTAATATTGCTACAAACTTGAGTAAACTCAAAACAAGCCATTTCAGAAAATATGTTTACCACATTTGTTCGTTCAATGACTAACATTTAAACAAACACAATTTAGAAACAATAGGGACATTTTTCAAGACTTTAAAAATTTTCCTATTGCTTTTAAGTTGTGTTTGTTTGATTTGGAAAGGGAGCGTGGTTTTTGTCACTATTTAACATTTAACTCTAATGGCTAATACAAAGAAGGCCTACATGGGGATTAATGATCACTGGAATGGGATAAACCCCCCATTATCGATCTTTAGTTTAATATTAAATTAGATAAATGGACGAAATTTTGTTTCTTGAAGGGATCAATTTTCCTCTCCTTAAGATAGTCAGAGCTATGATAATGGGCCAATGCCTTAAAGAATACATTTTTGGTTAACTATATCCATTTGAGGTAGCCTTAATCCTAAAAGTTTTTATTTTTGCTTTAAATTACAAAAACAAATGTTTAAAAATAAGCAATAGACAATAAATCTGGTTAAATTGAGTCTGAACAGCGATAAAAGAATAACTGATGTTCCTATCAGCCCATTAATCTCAATATTGTCTTCCTCTTCATTAGAAAAAGAAAAAAAAAGACTAAATTTAAGTCTAAGGTCTAAACTTAAGATCTCTGGGTCTAAATTTTTGAGTAGTTTTTTTTTCGTATAAAATAATACATTTCCACTATTCTCGAGAAATGACAATGAGGGGAGGAAAATACAGGGCCAAAGTTTGTGCATACAGGAGGTCTTTATTCGTATTATTTAAAAGTAGAAACATTCACATTTAAAAGCAAGTTACATTCTAGTTCCCAAGGGTGCTATGTTTTCTTCAACGTCATTAACCATCTGAAGTCAACCAAGCAAACGTAAGAGTGATTAACGTTCGATTTGCACGTATTTTAATCAAGGGAAACTCAGTCCGGCAAAATTCAAACCACGCTGAGTGTAACCTAATAAATTTCAGCCTATGGAAGAATTTAATCTGAAATAACTTTTTTCGGTAAAATGTAAAGCAAGGATAACTCTACACATAAATCTATTGAAAATTTTATAATATAACTTCTACTCATAGAAAACCAATCCTTGGGGAAAATTTAAGGAGAAAATGCCTTGCTATGGAGACCTTATTTTGTACAAAAAATAACTCCCAAAACATAACTTGGAGATTTAATGTGCCAAAATCAGCCTGCATTCAAGCTAACTTGCTGAAAATTTAATGCAAATAGAGTAAATGCACCTGAAATTTGATCTAGCTGGACTAACTCAAGCTCAGCAAAGTTTTTACACACCTCGTGTGTTATAGGTCCAAGCTAGACCGTGGTTCAGCATTTCGATAAAAGAAAACATGCATGGGCGTAGGGAACGGAGAAGCCAGGGGGAGCGGGTATCTGCCCCCCCCCCAGAACTTCAAATTTACACCCCATATCAACAAAAACTTTTCTTATGTTGGAATTTTTTGGTGGATGTTGTTTGGTAGATGGTTAGAAAAGCTGAAAACAAACAGAAATTTCCAAATATCGTTTCCAATGTCGATAATTACGTTTCAATATTCAACATTGATTTTTGGTCTGATGTATAGATACACCAATTTTGATATTTAATATTACCCAACTTTAAACTTTTGAAATTAACTCTTAGAACAAGAAGTGCTTATCTAACCGTAATGTGATTTGTGTCAAATCGCTTTTATTGTGTTTATGTTTTCTGGAAATTCGAAGTAGGATAATGGGTTTATTGTATTATAGTATTGCAAGGAGATATCAGAGTATAGTAATCCTAGAAGATTAATGCTGAAGCCAATTGATGATTTATTATTTTCGATTTTAGGTGATCATTGATGAATAAAGATAAGAAAGAACCTGCTGGTGATGTGAGGTTTTGTGAACTGTCAATATAACTTCAGCTTCCCCCTTTCATCATAGAATAGGCCGTAACCCCCCCCCCCCCTGTAGATAAGATGCTGCCTACGCCCATGAAAACATGTCGATGTTTTTCTTGATTTTAGTGTCACACTTGTGATGCTTAGATCAGAAGTTAGAATTTCAGTCAGCTGTTAAATAAGACGTTAAAATTTCGATTTTTGTAGCTTGAAAATAGCAGGGACGGATCCAGGGGAGGGTGTGCGAGGGGGGTCCCCCCTAAACGGGCTGTAATTTTTTTTACTGCACTTACGGAAGTCTGCATTAATGCATGTTCGAATCACTGTAACTAGAATATAAAACTTTTTTACATTACGTTCATTCCACAGCTTTTCCACTATCAAGCTAGACTCGAGTATTTTTTGTCACCTCATAGCATAGCAACAGTTCACCCGGTAAATTTTAGCTAGTTCTTGCCTCCCTGTTTAATGTAAACATTGGAAGTGGGTGGGGTTGCGCAACGCTACTGGACTGAAGTGTCAAAACAAACATTTCGTTCCCGTGTATAATGAAATTTGAATGTGCATGTGTCACGAGGATTTTCGTCGTTTAAGCGATATTGATGTCGGGAAAACGCGGACAAAAGACGCTTGACAGCTTTGTCATTTCAAAGTCTCGCAGAATGGAGAGTGTAACTGTAACTGCAAGTAGCTCTTCAATTAGTTCTGTTGGAAGTGGCGAACACGGGCAAATTCCATTGCAAATTCCTAACACTTTGCAATCTTCTGTTAACCCCGTTAGCGTTCAGTGATCATCCAACAACACCCCCGCCCCCTACCCTGTTTCCAGAAAACGATATGGGGATCCAAATCGGTACAATACATGCCATTGACGACCGAATAAAGAGCGAGCTTCTAGAAAGGCCATGGAAATTCCCGATTGGATGCCAAATGCCGTATTCTGTTCATTTAAAGCGGGGGAAAGACGAAAAAAGGTGCTTGGTCTCATTTGCAGAGTTTCCACTGTCTTGTATATTCTGCTGCCCAGAAAGGCCTTTTTTGCAAATACTGCCCTCTTTTTGTAACTGGGGCTAGCGGGGGTTCAAACAGACAGGTTCCCCTACAAAAGCTGGTCACAAAGCCTGTCACAAAATTTGCTAAGTTGCTGGGAAAAGATGGAGACCTGACAGTACATGATACTTCCCAGTACCATCATGACGCAGTAGAGGCTGGAAAGTCGTTTCTAAGAGCCTACCATTCTCCGCGCGAAACTGTAAATAATCGCGTCAACGAACAGCAAATGAAGCAAGTAACAGAAAACCGAGAGAGGCTTAAGCCGATTCTGGAATCAATCATATTTCTAGGAAGGCAGAATATTCCACTGAGGGGCCATCGGGATGATGGAAGCTTAAACTTGGATGACATGCCGCTTTCCAATGAAGGAAAATTCCGAGAACTACTACGTTATCGTGCTGAATGTGGCGACAGTAAATTAAAGGAACAACTGAAAACATCAGGAACAAATGCTACCTACATCAGCAAAACAACTCAAAACCAGTTGATTGAATGTTGTGCAAAAGAAGTTATAGGTGTCATTCTAGAAAGAGTAAAGTCAGCAAGGTATTACAGCATCATTTCCGATGAGACAACAGATGTGTCACATTCATCGCAACTTAGTTTAGCTCTCTGCTATGCCTTCGATAACCATAGACGCGAGGACTTCATAGGTTTTGTTAACGTTCATCATCCCACCTTTGAACCTTCCACTGCAGACAAAGAGCCGGCTGACAACGGAAAAGTGATTGGCCAGCTAGTTCTAAGCCTTTTAGAAGAAGTGGGTTTGAATTTACTTGACTGTGTTGGAATCGGTACGGATGGGTGTGCAATGATGGTACCAAATAACTGTGGAGCTGTAGTTGAAATTCAGAAAAAAGCTAAAAATGCGTCTCGTTGTCCCTGCTTTAACCACGCCCTGAATCCTTCTTTGTCAAGAAGCTCAGCTGTTTCGAGCATCAGAAATGTCATAGGCATTATAAAAGAAGTTGTTGCATTTTTAATGCATCTGCAAACATAAATTACGTCTTGAATAAGGTTGTAAAAGCTCAGCTCACGGGAATCAGCGAGACGACGTGGATCGATCGACACGAGTCACTTATGCAGTTTGTGTCCGAACTTCCAAAAATCATCCAGTCTTTGGAACACATTAGTCACTGGAGTGAATCAGTGACCGCTTCGAAGGCAAAGACGCTTGTCACAGCGTTACATAATGCGGAATTCGTGGTTTCCCTTCAGTGTCTACACAGTATTTGCGCTTTGACCTTGCCTCTTAGTCGGCTATTCCAGAAAAAGATTTTGGAGATGGGCGCTGCCGATGGCCACGTTTCCGATCTTTTGGATGTTCTAGCAAAGCGACGGGAAACGTGTGACGAAGAGTTTGCATTAGTATTCGAGCAAGTAAAAGAATTGTCAGATGAAATCCAATTGGCTGTTGAAGTTCCAAGGATTACACAAAGACAGGTTCATCGAAATAATCCTCCTCATACTACGCCTGAAGAATATTATCGACGTGTTGTTTTTATACCTATGCTCGACTCAGTCATAAGTGACTTAAAGAGCCGATTCTCAAGAGACACGCTGAACTCTTTCCGGTTAACCGTAATGCTGCCATCAAATATCGTGAATTGTGCTGATGATTTGCTGCAATCTTCCGTCAAAGAGATCTCTAGCATGTACGGTCAACTTCTTGGCTTAGCCGTGCCGTCTACCAGGGCAACACTTATTTTGGCAGAGGTGCATGTGTGGAGAAGTAGATGGCTTCGGGTTAAGAGAGAAGGAGGTATTTTTCCTAGTTCAGTGGGAGAAACTGCCAAGGAATGTGACAGACACCTATATCCTTATGTCAGATCACTTCTTGATATTTTTATATCTCTTCCAGTGAGCGTGGCATCTTCTGAGCGTAGCTTCTCAACTTTAAGCAAACTGAAACTAGACTCAGTGGTTTGGCCCTCCTTTACGTGCACCGCGATATCGATATGAGCATTGACAGAGTAATCGACAGGTTTGCGAGCAGTGGAGCCAGAAAGCTTGAATTTTGCTTGTAAATAGTTGTCAGTTGACCAAGTGCAGTTTTTGTAATCATTATTGCCAGGGAAACATAAAACGTGAAAAATAAACTCAGACTTGTGGCCGACAAAAAGGACACTACCCCCACTCTTTTGGGTAAGAATCGCCCCCCTTAGAACGAAAGGCTGGATCCGCCCCTGGAAAATAGAAATGGCAATTATTTGGTTTGAAAGGTTTCTATGAACACCAAGTTTCCCCCAAATATTACCTAATAATGCTACGCTTTCTTTAGTCTCAAAACATTGTACTTCAAGTCTTTACTGCGATTGATCGTTCATAAATTTTATGCTAGAATGTCGAAAAATTCCTACTCAACAATCTACGAAGAAGATTCATGATTCCCACTGTGGTCGTGCGTAATTTTTATTTTATCCACAAGTTTGACGCAGTATGGCCTGGGCATTCGAATTTAAGTAATGTTCAATTCAACAGGTTTGAAGCCCTCCCTCTACAGGGTTGAAGATCCTTGAATGTATTTTAGTGTGTCAGTCAATTTCGTTCTATTGAGAATTAGTGAGATGAAAATTTTGAAGTTTGAATTTCTCTTTAATTTAATATTTCTTTATTAAGTTTTGCTTTGTTGAAATTTATGAACAGCTTAATATTTGGATAATTTACAAGTTGAATTGCTAATTTTTTTTAGTTGGGATTAAGTGGGTAAATGTTTCTGAGGTTTAATGTTGCCTCTGTTAAATTTGATAAATTTGAATTTGCTTTCTTTTTGCTAGGTAGAATTAACTACCACTTTAGTTTTATCTGGTTGACATTGGAAAAAATCCCCTTTTGAGTTTGTAAAATCTGAAAGTAATCTGAGTATGCATAATTTGTTGGCCTAATCACTGCAAACTACAGGGTCTTAAAAAATGTCTATAACTCAGAGTATAAGGAGCATCAAAACATTGATCTGAATTCGTGCATGATCCACTGTTCGTGGAATTAAATGGAGTATGTTACACTGATGATAACCAGATATTCCCTGAATTTCATTTCGATTCTCTAAATACATATGAAATATACTAAATATGAAAAAGAGAACTCTGTAATTATTTTTCAGAAATTTTTAAATTAGTTTAGATAAACTTAATTAATGAAAGTCAAGTAGCGAGGAAGATGTTTGAATTAAGATCAATATTCCACTTTCCGTGATATCTTACAGTAGAAAGAGCTTACTCGGACTCCACGCAAAAACTCTTCTATTGAAAGCGTTCCTGAACCATCTTTATCAAATAGCTGGAAAATATCATTTGCCTCAGAATCATCTAAATCAAGTCCAGTTTCTCTTAGGCCCTTTTTGAACTCTTCTAATGTCAAAGTACGACTTCTGTCATCATCCATTCTTCGGAAAGCTCTAAAAAAAGGTTTCACTTCTCAATAAAATGGAAATCCATTCAAATCAGTCGCTGCAATACAAATTAAACCGACGCAAGTTCATCCCTATGAGCTTTTCAAACAAAAACACATTCTAAGACCACACTGGCTATACATGACGTTCATGCGTAATTGATGTTTCATTTAAATAAGTGAAAAATCAAATCAAATAGGCGAGAAAAACGAGAGTTGTGTTAACATACGAATTAATAACGCAAGTTATTGAAAAACGATTCAACATAAGTTACGAATCGTAACTTACGAATTAACTTACGTAACGAACTTCCATATTCGTATATTTTTTATTGCGTATGTGAGGGGGTTCAACCTTCGTCGCTCTTTAACACTAAAGCTTAGATTTTGTCCCAATTCCTTAAGAATGACATCTGAATCACAAAGGCCGTAGAATAAACAGTTGAAATTACTAAAAATGCTTTAGCGTAAAGAGTGAGGTATAAGGAGTAGGTAAACCCCTCACATGCGTAATAATTTTTGTTAGTTTAAGGTTTTAATGCTGCTCCTTACTTTCAGTACAAAAACTTTTCATTCCCCTGAAAACGTCTGTACACTTCCTAGTAACCATTACTATATTTAAACACAGGTCAAAGTATGCAACTTGCAGCCCCTCCCACGGGGACTGCGGGGGAGTAAGTCGTCCCCAAAGACATAGTTATTAAGTTTTTCGACTATGTTGAATAAAATGGCTATCTCAGAATTTTGATCCGTTGACTTTTGGGGAAAAATGAGCGTGGGAGGGGGCCTAGGTGCCCTCCAATTTTTTTGGTCACTTAAAAAGGGCACTAGAACTTTTGCTTTCCGATAGAATGAGCCCTCTCGCGACATTCTAGGACTACTCAGTCGATACGATCACCCTTGGGGAAAAAAAGCAAACAAAAAAATAAATAAACACGCACCCGTGATCTGTCTTCTGGCAAAAAACGCGAAATTCCACATTTTTGTAGATAGGAGCTTGAAACTTCTACAATAAGGTTCTCTGATACGTTGAATCTGACGGTGTGATTTTCGTTAAGATTGTATGACTTTTAGGGGGTGTTTCCCCCTATTTTCTAAAATGAGGCAAATTTTCTCAGGCTCGTAACTTTTGATGGGAATAATTGATCTTGATGGAACTTCTATATTCAAAATCAGCGATAAATGCGATTCTTTTGATGTAACTATTGGTATCAAAATTCCATTTTTTAAAGTTTCGGTTACTATTGAGCCGGCTCGCTCCTTACTATAGTTTGTACTGATTGACAGTACCAAATATTACTTGCAACACGTCACTTTGTCCAGGAAGCGTAGATCTTGCTTAATTTGCAACTTGCAATCAAGTAACTACATATCTTATCTTCGGCAAAAATGCATTTGCTTTAAGATGCTTTAAAAGTTTATTCAAATAATGAGTTTTCGAAAATCTAGATTATTTTGTGCAAAAACTGAAAATTGATTTTATTTAAAGACAAAGAACAGGTATCCGTTTAAGAAAGACCTAGACACGCCTTTATTTAAACACACTGACAGTTAAAACAAAACAGAACCCGAAAAGATAATTATAATAATATGAGGGAGTATGATGCGTCATACATTCGTGCCCACAGAATTAGTGTCATGATGGCTTTAGCCTCGTAGAAGGCAAAATATTATGCACACATTTTCTGTCATTATGACTATAACTCTTACTCTCGATCCAACCAGATTTTTAACATTGAAATATTGAAAAGAGTTGGTAGTGTAAATCAACCTCTGCCTAACTAACACTTTTCAACCCAACACATTTAAATGAACACCCCTTCAACCCCCCCCCATACCACTAAACCTTCATTCAGCTCAACCCTCGTTTAACTCTGACCTATTTATCTCAATGCCCATGAAACTCAACCCCCGCTTATATTAGCTCCATTTAATTCAACCCCCATGCTGCTGAACCTCCATTTAATTCAACTCTCATGTAACTCAACTTCATTTAAGACAACCCCTGTTTCACTAAACTTAACCTTTGAGCTATAAATAGTTTTGAACTAACACCGCTTAGAAGCTTCAAATTTGCTACTCGCTTCCCTCCCAGTTGCCAAGTTATATTGCAATACCCTAAGCTTAAGGTGAGACCTGATGTTTAATAATTTTAAAAGGTTTAAGCTTTAATTAAAATAAAGCTTTTTAAGGTTTCTATTATAGTTTTGTTGAACATTCAATTAATTCGCTAACATAAACATGCTATCCGATTTACAATCCAACGCTCTCTATAAATATAATCACCACCGTTCCATTGCATCCCACCTCCTCTAATGCTTTAATGTAGCCCTAGACTATAGACAACATATTATTGACTTAATTAGTGTGTTTTCTTTTTTGTTAATTGGTACTGCTTTTAATTATGACCGACCATCGATAAGAAATAAGTAAAAAAACAAACAGTGAAAAAACCGTCAAAGCTTTATACATAAATCCATGTTGGAGGAGGGCTTTACAGGGTGCCGACGGGCGAAACGGATTGAAAACGAGGATTAGTTGCCCTCAAGTAACTTCCGGTAGTTAAAAAATTCCCCCGGTCACTTTTGGTCATTGAAAATATCCCTAAAACTTTCAGTCTCCGATAGAATAAGACCCTTCTGAATTCACTTTTATGATCTACTATATTCAAAATACCCTCTAAAGAAGAATAACACTCGGGATATATACTCTCTTTATTTGGTAAGCACTGCTGCATCAACTCCGACATTTTCACAAGCAGATTATTTGGAACTGGTACCTCACTAACTAAAATAGTCGGACATTAAGAATAAGTAGAAGAAATCATCATTTTTTCACTAGTTGAAAAACGAATTAACAAACCGCAGTTTTTTTCGGTAAATCTTTGTTGATAACTCCTTACCTTTATCAATAAACAAACTGTTCTTCCAGTTACGGGGGTTTCTTGCCAGTATAAAAGCTTCCTCGCGATCAAGAACCTTCACGATCACTACTTCGCAAGTCGCTGTCTATTCTATACTTGCAATTATTGAGAAATGTGTCCCTATTTTATTTATTTTTAAAGTTAGGATAAGTTGTGCATTATCTAATATTCCACCTTGTCAATCACCTGGTTTGGGAATGTATGTCAAGAGGGAGCAATTTTGTTTTTGTTACTTGAAAGGGTCACAAGTTTTGATACTGCCTGGAGAAAGTACACATTCAGGCATATCCCTTTTTCATCCTTTTTTTTCAGTAATAATATCCTTGGGTTTATCAAAACAAACCTAAAACAATGTTTCTCTTATATAGCTTAATTCTAGAAAAACTTGCAAAATTTCGCTCACCAATCTTACAACGGCACCTTTTTTTTACATCGTTATGCGTTGGTTTTCTTTGGATCTCTTCCAGGCACAGCTTAGATACCAATACAGTTATGAAAACTCCTATCTCGCCCATGAGAAGCTTTTGGTACAGAGCTCTGAACCTGGCTCCTCCTCCAAGCCCACGCTCCGACGCGTAGCTCGTACTACAACACCATTAGTTGGAACAACATAGCTCTGAACTACTGGTATCTAAGCTGTGAATTGCTCTGACTTTTAGATTCAGACTGCCAGTTTCCTGTCTCCAGCCGCTAGTATCGCTACCGCGCATTGTGTCCAAAAAAAATAATCGAGTTTTCATAACTGTATTGGTATCTCAGCAGTCCTTCTAGGTTAACTGATTTTTTTACAACTGTTTGTTCGTTGGTTCAATATTTTTTTTATCAGTTATACTGCTTTCCTGTTTTTGGTTGTAGAAGTTATAAGAACTTACATTCCGAATCCAAGGATCCCAGATGCACCACGGCTAAGAAGCATACATCGAAGCTTTTCTATTGGCTCTTCTGTTAATTTTAGTTGTCTTCGTGCTTTCACCATCATCTCTTGTTCATTTCTTGACATTGCTGTCATGGGTCGATGCATTTAAATTAAGTGTTATCTGCAAATAAAACTTCTGTGTAATCTTTTACAGTCTTTTTACCTTTATGCAACCTTAGCCCTTAGGATAAATTGGATGTCATAAGGGACCTTGCACAATATCTATCTTGTTTCTTTCATATTTTTTTTCCTCCATGTCACTTGGCTTCATTATTAGTTCTAGAAACGCCTAACTTGCGAAACCTCTACGAGTCTTTCGTGGAACTTTTGATTTCAAAGGAATCCCGGTTAAAAGAAAAACTTGGTGTATTAGCTCAATCAAACCGCATTTGGAGCAAGAGCTAGTGTCTTATTTACGTCTTTTGGGAGTTCTGGCACTCTTTACCCTTTCGGATAGGGGAGGGGACCCTGCGGTTCTCAAAATCCATACATCTACCTGAAGGATACCTTTGATCCTAACCAGACTTGGTGGAAAGTAACACCCAGTGTCTTAAGTTGTGCTTCTTAGACTTAGAACGAGTCTCAGACTCGGAGATCCCTCCTCCCTCCCTTTTCAAAGATGTTATATACTTTTTTTCACGTGTATGTTGTACCCAGAAACCCCTTAAATGGAATCTGTTTTTCTAATGTGACATAATAAAGATTTAGGTTAAATATGACTTTCAAAGACAACTTAAGCTTAGGTCACTACCTAGAAAAGTCTGAAATGCTGAATATGATTATGACTATGAAAAGGTGAAGAAAGCTGGGAAGATCAAACAAACACAACTCAGGAACAATAGAGAAATTTTTCCGAGACAGTGGAATTCAATTCATTGGGTATTTAGGCCCCATGATCAAGGGCTGAAATATCCACTTATTTTGAGAAATTATCTTTTATTTTTTATATTTTTTATCTGAAATTATATTTTTATTAGTTTAGGTGAAAAACATGCTAATATTATCAATCGACAAAAATGTTTAGAATCCTGCAGGAATGAAAATCTTATTCCCAAGTCTTTAAGATATTAAATAAAAAAAAAACTAATTTTTTTAGCTGAAGGTAAGGAGCGACATTAAAACTTAAAACGAACAGAAATTACTCCGTATATGAAATGAGTTGTCCCCTCCGCAATCCCTCGCTCTTTACGCTAAAGCTTTTAATTGTTTTAAAAAGTAGAATTGTGGCAAAGAGTCAAACTTTAGCGTAAAGAGCGAGGGATTGCAGAGGGGACAACTCATTTCATATACGGAGTAATTTCTGTTCGTTTTAAGTTTTAATGTCGCTCCTTACTTTCAGCTAAAAAAATTAGTTTTTTTTTATTTAATTTCTGAACGTTTTTGAATTAATGCATGTTTGGTTTTGGCTCTCCGCACATAAATTATTAAAATGAAATTTGTATATTAATTCTTTTTTTGGCTAAATGGCTTTCTCTTAGTTTTGATCAGACGATTTTGAGAAATAAGGGGTGGAGAAGGAGGCCTAGTTGCCCTCCAATTTTTCGGTTACTTAAAAAGGCAACTAGAACTTTTAATTTTTAACGAACTTTTTTATTAGTAAAAAATATACGTAACTTAAGAATTAACTTACGTAACAAACTTTCATAACCTTATATTTTTATTATGTATACGAGGGGGTTTGTATCCTCGTTAATACCTCGCTCTTTACACTAAATCGTAAGTTTTGTCCCAATTCTTTAAGAACGACCCCTGAATCAGAAAGGCCGTAGAATAAATAGTTGAAATTACTAAAAATACTTTAGCATAAACAGCAAGGTATTTACCTCCTCCTAAATACCTCGCTCTTTATGCTAAAGTATTTTTAGAACCCCTCATATGCGTAATAATCTCTGTTCGTTTTAAGTTTCAATGCTACTTCTTCCTTTCATTTGAAAAAACGTTTTCATGTTTATTTTTCATTGTTTTCTTATAGTAATGCTAGAGAATCCTGCGCCCTTGTCATTGAATTTTTCTTCCCCCATGAAAGATTCCTCCAAGGAAAGATCCTCCAACATAGCCCCCTCTCCTCAGCCCCACCTAAACTTGATGAAACTTATATATTTAAAATCAGCATTAAAATGCGATTCTTTTGATGTAGCTATTGATATCGAAATTCAATTTTTTAGAGTTTTGGTTACTATTGAGCCGGGTCGCTCCTTACTACAGTTCGTTACCACGAACTGTTTGAATACCCGGAAAAAGTGCAATTCGCTCATACACTACAATTAAAAGCCTTAGTCCATATTAGTAAGGACTCAAAAAAAGAAGACATATTATATCTTCAGAGAGGAAATCTTTGAATTTTTTTTTATTGGAAAACCTGTCTACTGTTGATTACTCTCAAGTTGTTAGATTAGAAAGGAATTTGTTTAGCCACGATTTTCACCTGTCAAAATAACGACGTTATAAAAAATTGGAAAGCTTGAGAAATGAATCTTCAATGAGAAGCTGTATTTATTCTCCAAGATTCGCTCCTGGATCCGCTATTGTTAACCTCTCTTCTAGAACGTTGGAACCCCAGAAAACCGAAACACTGGAGAAATGTCAAAAATTCTTTTTTTCTACCGAAACACGTTCCTGTTGCATATATAGTTTCCTTTCTAGAATCCGCTTTGCATAAACACTACACATCTGTTTCTAACCCTGATGAAGTTAGATCTTGACTCATAAATACCCTTTATAATAGCAAAAAAAAAAATGTTAAGTCTCTTGCCACTTTCACACCAAAAATTTGCATGGGATAAAATTTTTATCTAATCTCCGCAAAGACCCGTCTATTATAATAGCCAAAACCGACAAAAGTAATTCAGTGGTTGTCATGGATACGACAGACTATGACAACAAAATCGTTTCACATTTAAATGATACTGACTACATATAAAACAATAACTGATGATCCTACTGATCAGTTTTCCAACAATATTATAAATAAATTAAAGCAGCTAAAACACAATTGTAAAATCACTCCACAATTATACAATAAATTTTTCTCCTGTGGTAGTTTCGGTCCAAAATTCTACAGTTTACCAAAAATGAATAAACAAGGTATTCCCTTAAGACCTATCGTATCATGTACTAAAGCCCCCACTTCCAATATTGAAAAATGGCTTTGCACAGCTTTCAAGCCTTTACTGTATTCCAAAATTTTTATATTAGTAATTCAGAAGATTTAGTTAGAAAACTTGGCAACACAAGTATTTCAGAATACACGATAGTTAGTAGTTTTGACATTGTTTCCATGTATACGAGTGGTTATTTCTGAGCAATTTTTAAAAAACAAAATAGAACAAAATTATCACTTAATCGAGGTTTCAGCGGTGGGAATTGACTGTAAAGTTTTAATGACTCTACTTAAAATTTGTAGTAAGTTTTCTATGTATTTTCGGTTTCGCAAATCCTTTTATCAGCAAGTAAATGGGTTACCCAAGGGAGCACCTTTATCTGGGCTACTGGCAAATATTTATGTCGAGAACCTTGAAAATTGGCCATTAAATTCTTAATTTTTAAAATGCGTCTAATGGGGTCGCTACATGGATGACGTAGTTTCACTTTGGAATTATGGGGAAAGTTAACTTCGGGATTTCTTAGGTCATCTTAATACTTATGGTAGAAATTTGCAGTTTACCCTAGAAATTGGAATTAAAACAGTTCAAAATAGGGATGATACCTTTTTATTGACAGTGAAATATAAAATTATTTAACTGGATATTTCGAACACATATACAGTGTTCATCATCAGCATTTACTGCTGATGATGAACACTGTATATGTGTTCGAAATATCCAGTTAAATAATTTTATATTTCACTGTCAATAAAAAGGTATTATCCCTATTTTGAACTGTTTTACTTTCGTCATGGAAAGGCAGTGTGGTCTTCGAAGTTATCTACGAAATTGGAATTGAAAATAAACTAGTGTTTTTAGTTGTATTAATTATTCGTAATACTGATAAAAGTGAATCTTACTATCCATAGAAAACCAACGCAAAACAATAGATATCTTCATTTTAATTCAAACCCCCCCCCCAAGTTAAAAGAGCAGTTGTAACTTCTCTGAACGTTTGCTTCGATTCGTATGTAAATGCAGAAATAAAGTTTATGAGAGATATTCTTTTGGGTAATGTTACCCCATTCCTTTTTTCAATAATATAATTAACCATAGACTAAAAGACATTCCTGTAAAATCGAAGATATGTCACAATTTGAAGCTCCTGATAAGCCCTTAAATATTATCTATCTTCCGTAGATCACAAAAATCACAAAAAAAATAAAAAATGTTTGCACAAAAAATAATCTGTGTGTAGTTTTCACTAATAATTTTAAAATCACAAACTTCTTAAACTCCGGTAAAGGTAAAACCCCAGTAACTCGCCAAAGAAGGGTTATCAAGTACCATGTGACTTTGGTAATTAATGCGTTGCCAGCACATCAGACTGTAGGAAATCGGCTATATCAGCATAAGGAAGATATAGACAAAGCGTTAGTTTCTAATAGTTCTAATAACTCCTTTGATTCTGCTTTAGCTTGGCATATATTTAATAATCTCTCCAACACAATACTTTTTGATAACTCTTATCTCATTAGTCATGATTTGGGGATAAAACAGGTGGTTCGGGAATCAATTGAAATTGGTCTCACAATAAACAATAATATTTCTATAAATAGAGACTTGGGGGAGTATTCACTAAATTCTTTATACTCAAATCTAATCAAAAATGATGTAACAAAGCATTTTACTAAACCAATTTACAATATTATTGAACGAGTTTCAAAAAGGCCTTTGAGGCGAGCTGCCAAAAAAGCGAGACTAGCTTTTAAAACTTGTATTTAATTATTTCGTTTTGTTTTGTTGAAATGAATTTAACATCTCACATCATTTTATTTATCAGTCTTGGTTGAACTTCGTTGAAATAAGGATGCTTGAGCTGTTTTAAAAAGTTTTCTAAAAATATTTTAAGTTTTAATTTTCAGATTTTAATGAAAGTTTATATATATATATATATATATATATATATATATATATATATATATATATATATATATATATATATATATATATATATATATATATATATATATATATTTGGTGTTGTGCTGAAGAAGGTCCTTGGACATAGGGCCGAAATATCCTCTGAACTGAATTCCACTGTCTTGGGAAAATTTCCCTGTTGTTCCTAAGTTGTGTTTGTTTGATATGGAAAGGCAGTTTAGTATTCGTCGCTCTTTAAGCTTGGAAGAGTAGGAAGAAAAGTCCATAACCAACAGAGGCTGTATTGGAAGCTACAGTGATAAAAGTGGTCAAACAAAGAACTGTAATGTGGGCGCTCCTCAAGACGGAGGAGGCTTTGTTAGGTGTTTTCTAGAAAAAGCGCTCCTCAAGACGGAGGAAGCTTTGTTAGGTGTTTTCTAGAAAACTTTTGGCAGAGTGCTTTGGGTTCCTTTCGGACTAACTGTATTTCAAACAGTAGCCTGTACGACAAATTTGGCTCTATCTTGATTTCTAGGACATTAATGAGAGAAATAGTTGCAAAAATGTGGTAAAATTTCAAAGCTAATGTAAATGCACTTTAGATTTTAATTTTCTAAAAGGTGTTTCTATAAAATTTACGGAAACATAAACAAATTGTAATTATTTAATGTTTTTTAAGGTCAAAAAATTTTTGTTTGTAGATTTCTGGCTTTACCAAGATCCTATTCTTGTGTTTCTGAATTTTTGAATGTTCTGTGAATATTTTTGACTTTGTAAAATTCAGTTCATGTGCTTCTAAATTTTTGTAAATTTTGTTAGCATATGCATTTCTGTGTTTTCGTTTGTCGTTTTGCGATTCAGAAACGTTCGCGTTTCTGTTCACTTGCTTCTCATTTCTCAAGTTTCTATTCACACGTTTTTCACTTTTTGAAAATTCTGTTCAAATGTTTTAAATTTTTTGAAAGTTCTGTTTGTGTATTTCTGACTTTTGAAAACTCTGTTCGCGTGTATGACTCTTTAAAAATTCTGTTCGTACGTACGACTCTGAAAATTATGTTCTTGTGTTTTCGATCCTTCTAAGTTTCTGTTTGTTTGTAGCTGATTTTTTAAATATTCTGTTCCCTTTTTTCTTACTTTTTGAAAATTATGCCCGAGTGTTTCTGACTGTTCAAGTTTCTGTTCAGGTATTTCTGACTTGAAAATTATTTTCGTGTGTTTCAACATTTTGAAAATTCTTTTTGCATGTTTTCGTTATTTTAAGTGTTTGTTCACGTCTTTCTGACGTTTGTAAAATTGTATTTATGGGTTTCTTACTGTTTTAAATGTATGCTCGTTTGATTTCGGCCTTTTCAAATTTCTGTTCAAGTGTTGTTTGCCTTTTTTCTATTTCTTTCCGTGTGTTTTTGGCGTTTTGTAAACTCTATTTGTATATTCCTTGCTTTTTTGAGTTTCTGTTCAAGTTTTCGGTCATGTCTTTCCTTTGAAATTGTTTTTAACACTACAAGTGAGCAATAAAGCAAGCTTTATCCCAACCAGACTTGGCGGAAGGAAACACCTAACGTCTTGAATTGTTTTTTAGACATGGGACGAGTCTAAATGAATTTCGATGCGAATTTAGTAATTACAAAAGAAGGGGAGGGATCAATTTTTTAGGCAAAGCTAACAATACTCAAAATTGAATATAAATGGGATCTGCTTGAAGGGAAGGACTCGGAAATCCCTCCTTCCTCGCTTTATATAGCTATTATATACTTTTTTCCATGTGTACGTTGTACCCAGGAGCTGCCCAAATGGAATTTGTTTATCCCAATCAGACATAATAAAGATTTTAGTCAAATATGCAATTTTGCTGATTTTCAAAAAAGTGGAGAATACCCCCAAAAGCCAAGTGATCTTAATGAAAACCTACTACCAAATTGAGTGTATCAGAGAATTCTTCTGTAGAGTTTTCTAGCTCATATCTTCAAAAATTTGCAATTTTATACATTTTGCAAGAAACAGTTCATGGATGCGTGTTCATTTATTGTTTTTTTTTTCTAAAGCTATTGTATTGAACCAATAGCCCTAAAAGATTGGAAGAGGGCTTATTCAAATGGAAATCAAAAGCTCTAGTTCCCTTTTTAAGGAAACAAAAAGATTGGAAGGTTGTTAGTCCTTCCCCTTATACCTCTTTGCTCCCAAAGACATCCGATATAGTCGTTTTGTTCACTATAGTTGAAAGGTCCAAATAACTATGATCTTGGGGAAGACAAAACCCTTCATAAATCCTGTGGAAAATGCTCTACGTTATGCAATTGGCCTATTGTCAACATTTTTTTTTTTGTTATTAGGAAACGTACGGAAATTTTCAGGGGAAGTTTTTTGCGGGGGAGGGGAGTTCCACGGGAAAGTTTCCATGGGTAGTAAAATCTCCGAGTTAATTTCCAGGGGAAATTCTAAACGAGAGGAGAGAGGATTTTCTGGCATGATTTGAAAAAGAAACAGGTTAGAACTCAAATGAAAAACAGTTTTCTTATACTGAAAGTAAGGAGCAACATTAAGACTTAAAACAAACAGAAATTATTCGGTGCATGACGGGGGTACTGCTTCCCCAACCCTCTCTCTTTACGCTAAAGTTTTACTTTTTGTCATAATTCTTTAAGAAAGACTACTCAAACACAAGGGCCATTGAATTTGAATGAGAATTATTTTTAAAGATTTTTGAGACTTCAAAGTAAAGAGCGAGAGTTGAGGAGGGGCTAGCCCCCCTCATATACAGAATAATTTTTGTTCGTTTGAACTTTTAATGTTGCTCCTAGCTTAACTTTTAATGTTGCTCCTAGTTGAAAAAAAAAACTCTTTTTTATTTTACATGTCATTGAAATAGTTTCATTTTCCTTTAGCTCTTTAGTAGTCTAAGAGTTGAAAGTCCGCAAGTACCTTGGCTTTCCGACCGTTTCTTATCAAAACAACTAGTAAATCTCGGAAGAACCTTGTTAGAAGATGAAATTAAAGGGGTTCCGTTCTTACTAAGTGTCTTTGGATCTTAAAATGGTGTTCCGGCTACCCAATAGCCTCATTTATCTGTCAAATCATTAAGCTAATTCCTTGTTTTTAGAAGCAAAATTATAATAGTAAACAAAGCTTACATACCGTCTTATGAACAACAGTGTTCTAAGATGCAAACAATACTGCCTCAAGAAATTATGAATCACTTAAAGAATGACTTGAGCCAAGTTTCCTTTTAATTTCAGTTGCTTTGCCAATGAATTGTTTAAAAGTTGCCTTGGTTACTAAGCGTGTTACACTTTAGTTAATTTTTAACAAAGAAAACCCTCGCATGCGGGAACGGAAATGAAAGGTGGTGCCGGAAATCAATATGGAAATTATTTTTTCTAATCTGTTCAATTATAACTATATCCATACAACTAGACTCTTTCGCCAATCCCTACGTTCAATTATGATTATTGTAGTTAATTTTAGTTATTTCTTGCCTTCTGTAAGGAGTTGCAATTTTTGGGTTTGTGTTCTAAAGTACTTATTGGAACCAGCCACAAACACTGTTTTCGACTCTCACTTTGGATTATGAGTTGAGAGATCTAATCAGCTAGCGGCAGAGATCGGAAAACAGTTTCCTGAAATTTATAACTTTTTCTGGGTAACTTTGTTTATAGCGTCTCCATAATAATCATATCAAGAAAAAAAGTTTCAATAAGCTAACTACTCGATGGCATAGTGGGAATGGTAATGGATTGGTAATACGTATCCAGGAGTTCATCCTCAGCTGTCGCAGGGCCTAAAATTGCAAGGCGATTATGCATTAACATCTCCAAATAAGCAAAACGAAAAAAAAATCAGGATAACTTAAAAAATGCTTTGCTAGTTTAAAGGTTCTATGGGATTGCAAGTTTTTTTTTATAGAAAAGGATTAGTTCTGAAATAATTTTTTCGCAAAATCATTGTGCTTATTCGTTAATTTATTGCAATTAATCGCTATGAGCTCTGTTAAACATGGAGTATATATCGAACCGTATTTTTTGCCCTAAAACTATCTTGGCGGCAACGATAGCTGCAGCCCTAATATAAAGAGAATAACTCACAATAACAAAAAATTTAGAACAGGCTTATGAAAATAACTGTCTAAGGAGAAAAATGTCATTTGAAGCTGGTTCTGGAATGGTAAATATTAAAGTGGTTAATCTCAATATTATAAGTCTACTACGAAAACAGATTTAATTTTTAATAACTGCCTGAATCCCCTCAAAACCGATCTGGCACGTACGCATGGGGGGCTTCGCCTCCCCCCCCCCGAAATTTTGTGAAATTTTTAATTTCCCCATGGTTTCTTGGGACTTTTGGCAAAAGTAGGACATTTATTAAGAATCTAGATACATGTTTGAAGCCCTTTTGGGGGATTTTACCGCATGCAATTATCCGGTCAAGTAACTGCCCAATTATTAACCCATTTTCTGTCTAACTTTTTACCCTCTTTGAAGTAATTAGCAATTGTACGATTATTATTATTTTTTTTTTTTGTAAAGAGAGTTTGCTTTTCACAGCAAAATAGAATTATCCTTGATATTAGGGCGTTTATCCCCCCTTCTCAGGATAAAGTACAGCTTTTAATGGATCAATTTTGGAAACTATCATTTTTCATTACCCCCCACAGCACCCATGTTGCACTCTTAACCCTAAAAATTTTCCTTCCAGTGGGATATAATAGATTAATCACTGGTTCTAAATCGCTATGAACATAACCTGATTCTAAAACGTACTTTCGAGGCTTCAGTCTTCTTCCCCCCATCCGCTACAATACTACAGATTAAAGTTAATCTGTATTTTCCGATATACGTGCTTTTTTCTATTACTAAATAAAAAAGTGCTACTTTATATCTGCTGTTTCGAAGGTTTTGCCCCCCCCCCAAAAAAAATTCTACGTACGTGCCTGAAACCGATGGTGAATCGTAATGTAAAAGTACACCATTGAAGTTGCCATGACTGGAAACTCTTTAAAGGAGTATTACAATTTCCCACGTTGAACAACAACGGAAGTCACTTTTTTGCATGAATAGTAGGCCTATCTATGTGTTTACTTTGTCATGGGTCATCCGTTATGAGAAAACCTGTTTCATAGCCACAAAGACAAGTAACAGAACAGATGTGAAACATATAATTTGGGTTGTATATTTGCACATTAGACGGGGGAGGTGCTAAAGTATTTAGACAGCGTGAAGTTAGAAAACGATTCTTGCTTCATAATATGCAAAATAATTGTAGCTAACACATTTTGCATATAGACCCGCTATACTTTTCCCCCACCCCTCTAATGTGCAAATATATAGCCCAAATTATATATTTCCATCTACTCTGTCACACGTCTTCGTGGTTATGAAACAGGTTTTTTCATATCTAATCCAAGCGTAATTCTTGAGTGACCTTCCCAAGGAAAAAGTGAAATGATGACCCTGCTACTTGCAAACCAAATACACAACTCTCTAATTTCTTCTTTTAATTCGATCCAATGTAAACATCTTGTTCAATCAGTACCAGCGTATATCGAGGAATTAACAAAATAATAATAAAAATATGCCTACCCATGTGTCTCCTTTTATCATGGGCCATCTTATCAAACCAGTGGTCGTAGAAGTTAAATTAAACAGAAATTGTATTATTTAGAGCCCTTTCAAATAACAAAAGAGACTCTGCTGCAGCAAATGGGTCTGCAGAAATCTTGCCATTTTATGCCAACAAATATAAATTTTTACTCTAGGAGGGTCGAAATTCCGGAGAAGGCAAATTCTAAGATTGCCAGTCTATTTGCGATAATCTAAATTCCCTAGTTGGAGGTTTGAGCCATCTTAAAAACAAGAAGACAGAGTACATTTTGTATCACTGTAACTTGTTCCCAAAGGTCTAAATTCCCCAGTTGGAGGTTTGAGCCATCTTAAAAACAAGGAAA
Organism: Artemia franciscana; assembly: GCF_032884065.1. Classification (NCBI taxonomy): domain Eukaryota; kingdom Metazoa; phylum Arthropoda; class Branchiopoda; order Anostraca; family Artemiidae; genus Artemia; species Artemia franciscana. The sequence goes on from NC_088875.1 coordinate 25,766,341, forward strand.
TGAGGTACATTTTTTATCACTGTAACTTGTTTCCATCGGTCTAAGTTCCCCAGTTGGAGGTTTGAGCCATCTTAAAAACAAGGAGATGAAGTACATTTTTTATCACAGTAACTTGTTTCCATCGGTCTAAGTTCCCCAGTTGGAGGTTTGAGCCATCTTAAAAACAAGGAGATGAGGTATATTTTTTATCAATGAAACTTGTTACCATCGATTTTATCGAAACTTTTGAGAGGAAAAAACCTTCAGCTGGATTGGGTTTAAAAATTGGAGATTGTATGGGTGTTTTGGGTGGATCTAGATGAAGTGTAAATAAAAAAAAAGTTTTTTTAACTGAAAGTAAGGAACGACATTAAAACTTAAAACGAACAGAAAATTACTTCGTATATGAAAGGGGTTGCTTCCTCATCAACGCCCCGCTCTTTACGCTAAAGTTTGACTCTTTCTCTCAACTCTACTGTTTAAAACAGTAAAAAACTTTAGCGTAAAGAGCGGGGCGTTGATGAGGAAGCAACCCCTTTCATATACGAAGTAATTTCTATTCGTTTTAATTTTTAATGTCGCTCCTTACTTTCAGTAAAAAAAACTTGTTTTTTTTTATTTAATTTCTGAACGTTTTTGAATCAACGCATGTTTTGATTTTGGCTCTCCGCAGATGAATACTTAAAATAAAATTTGCATATTTATTTTTTTGGCTAAATGGCTTTCTCGTAGTTTCGATCGAATGATTTTGAGAAAAAAAGGAGCGGGGAGAAGGCCTAGTCGCCCTCCGATTCTTTTTCTACTTAAAAAGGCAAATAGAACTTTTAATTTTTTACGAATGTATTTATTAGTAAAAGATATACGTAACTTACAAATTAGCTTACGTAACGAACTTCTGTATTCTCATGTTTTTATTACGTATATGAGGGGTTCACCCCCTCGTCAGTACCTCGCTCTTTACACTAAAGCTTAAATTTTGTCCGAATTCCTTAAGAATAACCCCTGAATCACAAAAGCCGTAGAATAAATAATTGAAATTACTAAAAATACTTTAGCGTAAAGAATGAGGTATTAGGAGGAGGTGAGCCCCTCATATGCGTAATAATTTCTGTTTGTTTTAAGTTTTAATGCTGCTCCTTACTTTCAGTTGAAAAACTTTTCCATATTTATTTTTTATTGATTTTTTTAATAGTGCTAGAAAATCCTGCGCTCCTTTCGTGGAAATTTTCTTCCCCCATGACAAGTTCCTCCATGGAAAGTTCTCCCAACATATCCCCCTCTTATCAACCCCTCCCTCCAACCAAAAAAAAACCGAAAGCGTCTGTACGCTTCCTAATAACCATTACTATATGTAAGTACTCGTCAAAGTTTGTAACTTGTAGCCCCTCCCGCGGGGACTGTGGGGGAGTAAGTCGTCCCCAAAGACATAGTTATAAGGTTTTTAGATTACATTGAATAGAATGTCTATCTCAGAAATTTTTATCCAGTAACTTTTGGAAAAAATGAGGAAGGGGGCCTAGGTGCCCTCCAATTTTTTTGGTCACTTAAAAAGGGCACTAGAACTTTTCATCTCCGTTAGAATGAGCCCTCTTGAAACATTCTAGGCCTACTGGGTCGATACGATGACCCCTGGGAAAAAAAAGAAAAAAAAACAAATGAACACGCATCCGTGATCTGCCTTCCGTCAAAAAATACAAAATTCCACATTTTCTTTGATAGTAGCTTGAAACTTCCTTATTAGTGTTCTCTGATACGCTGAATCTGAGGGCCTGATTTTCGTTAAGATTCTATGACTTTTAGGGGGTGTTTCCCCCTATTTTCTAAAATATGGCAAATTTTCTCAGGCTCTTAACTTTTGATGGGTAAAACTAAACTTGATGAAACTTATATATTTAAAATCACCATTAAAATGTGCTTCTTTTGATGTAGCTATTGGTATCAAAATTTCATTTTTTAGAGTTTTGGTTACTATTGAGCCGGGTAGCTCCTTACTACAGTTCGTTACCACAAGCTGTTTGAAAGCTTAAACTTTGTCCCAATTCCTCAAGAATGACCTCTGAATCACAAAGGCTGTAGAATAAATAGTTGAAATTACTAAAAATACTTTAGCGTAAAGAGCGAGGTAGTACGAGGAGGTAAACCCCCATATGCGTAATAATTTCTGTTTGTGTTAAGTTTTATTGCTGCTCCTCACTTTCAGTAGAAAAAACTTTAAATATTCATTTTTTCATTGTTTTTTTAAATAATACTAGAAAAAACTGCGCCCCCTTCATTGAAAGTCTCTTCCCCCATGAGAAGTTCTTCCATGGAAATATCCTCCCACGTAACCCCTCCCCCCTCAACTCTCCCCCCAAACCAAAAAAATCCCCGTGAAAACGTTTTTTCACTTCCCAGTAACCATTACTATATATAAACACAGGTCAAAGTTTGTAACTTGTAGCCCCTCTCGCGGGCACTGCGGGGGAGTAAGTCGTCCCCAAAGACATGGTTATTAAGTTTTTCGACTATGGTGAAAAAAAATGACTATCTCAGAATTTTGATCCGGTGACTTTGGGAAAAAATAAGCGTGGGAGGGGGCCTAGGTGCCCTTCAATTTTTTGGTCTTTTAAAAAGGGCACTAGAACTTTTAATTTTCGTTAAAATGAGCCCTCTTGCGACATTCTAGGCACTGAGTCGATAGGATCACCCCTGGAAAAACAAAACAAAAAAAAACAAAGAAACAAATAAACACGCATCCGCGATTTGTCTTCTCGCAAAAAAAAATGCGAAATTGCACATTTTTTTAGATAGGAGCTTGAAACTTCTACAATATGGTTCTCTGATACGCTAAATCTGATGGTGTGATTGTCGTTAAGATTGTATGACTTTTAGGGGGTGTTGCTCCCTATTTCCTAAAATGAGGCAAATTTTCTCAGGTTCGTAACTTTTGGGTAAGATGGGTAAGACTAATCTTGATGAAACTTATATATTTAAAATCAGCATTAAAATGTTATTCTTTTGATATAACTATTGGTATAAAATTTTTATTTTTTAGAGTTTCGGTTACTATTGAGCCGGGTCACTCCTTACTACAGTTCGTTACCACGAACTGTTTGATCATACAGTTCGTGGTAATAAACTGAAAATAAAGATCTATAAGAATCTAGTTAGTATAATACAGTTAGCATGGTATATAGTTCGGTACGCAGGCAAATCCTTATTTGTTACTATTTTTCTTTTCTGTTAGGGTTATTTCGCTACCATAAGATATCAGAGAGATGTTTAAAGGTGCATTTCAAAGCTACTGCCTCTTATTAATTCATCGTAATAGCTATGTTGTAGTGCCATATAGCACCAAAATCGACTTTTTTCGTGTCATTTCTGGAGTGAAATGGCTGTAAGGCAAAAATGAGATCTGGGTAAGGGTTGCCATGGTCGACTACCCTTAATTAAAGGGTGACAGTCCCACCTTGTATATGCTCCCTTCTCAGTCCCTTTAGTAAGTGAAAAATAGAAACCCGTTTAAAGAAAAAAAAACAACAACAAACATCAAATAGAGCCATTGTCATTCATTTATTTTCATTAAAAAATTTACTTTTTTTTATGTGCAAATCCTCAAAGATACAGATGACAACATATGTCTTGGTATGTTTTATTTATCTGACGAAGTTTCACCCATCTTGTGGGAGAGTTTACAGGAGGTTAAAAGTAAAACCTATATTTGGTGTCAAATGTTTGAAAAAAATCTTGCTGATTTCTTTATTTTTATCACCTAAGTTAAACAAAGATCGGTACTTATCGGTTATATAATAGACAGTCGGGAAGTGAAGTTCGATTAATGCTAATGAAATGAAACAAAATATGATAAATATATAATAGTTTAGAAACGAATTTGGGCTACATACTTGCACATCAGGGAGGGGGGGGGGTAAAGCATAGCATATATTAAATGCGTTCGAAATCTTCTGTGTTCGAACCTGGAACCTCTCGGACCTAGAATCTGGAACATAACGCTTTACCAACTCAGCTACTTCGGCTTGAATACATTTACCTTTTTTAGTTTTTTTTTTAATTTTTTTAGTTTTCTTTTTCTCCTTTATTTTTCGTTTTTTTTTCTTTTTCAGTTTTTAGTTTTTTTATTAGTTTTTTTTCTTTTTATTTTTTTTTGTAGTATTTACCCTTTTTTAGTTTTTAGTTTTTTACCTTTTTTTAGTTTTTTAGTATTTTCTTTTTAGTTTTTTTTTGTAGTTTTTTACCTTTTATAGTTTTTTTTTCCTCTTTTGTATTAATGCTAAAGCCAAGGTTCGAACCTGGAACCTCTCGGACCTAGAACCTGGAACATAACGCTTTACCAACTCAGCTACTTCGGCTTGAATACATTCGTTTTTGAATTGGCATATGATGAGATAATTCAGACGTCATATGCGGACAGACAGACAGACACACAAACAAACAACTTATTTTTATATATATGTAGATAAGTACGCAAAGATCTTCTGTAAAGTTTATTTCGACAAGAATATAATTAAGCAAATCTAATTAAAAAAAAAACATACTTTTTCTGCAAATTTAGCTCAAATAAACAGAGTCGTGACGTTTTTCAAAATATATAATTCTAAAAACTAGTGCTTTACTAAAAATACCTTGTTTAAGACTTCTTAGGGAACCGTAACTATACACTGAAATTATCTTGGTTGGTGAAAGGCAATTAAGAGGCTTTTAAATTAATCATCTATTTTCTGCAGGCTATTCGTTGAATTTTCTGCTCCAAAGAGAACTTCTCGAATTTTAGGGGATCAGTTTTTGGTTTTCAGTAAAGTGCTAACTTTTAGATTTCTACACATTTTCGAAAAACCCACTAGTCGGTTTATTTCAGCCAAATGTAGATTTTTCTTGGGTTAGCGGTCAATCATTGATTTTTGATCGTTTTGAGTTTCACCTAAGCTCTTTACTTCCAAAAGAGAAAGTTATAAGAAACTTAATATAAGTTCGGAAGGAATACATACTGTCTAATTACCAACAGACTTGCGATCAAACAGTTCGTGGTAACGAACTGTAGTAAGGAGCGACCAGGCTCAATAGTAACCGAAACTCTAAAAAACATAATTTTGATACCAATAGTTACATCAAAAGAATTGTATTTTAATACTGATTTTAAATATATAAGTTTCATCAGGTTTTAATCTTACTCATCAAAAGTTACGAGCCTGAGAAAATTCGCCTTATTTTAGGAAATAGGAGGAAACACCCCTTAAAAGTCGTAGAATATTAACGAAAATTGCACCATCAGATTCAGTATATCAAAAAACCCTACAGTAGAAGTTTCAAGCTCCTATCTACAAAAACGTGGAATTTTGTATTTTTTGCCACAAGACAGATCACGAATGCGTGTTTGTTTGTTTGTTTTTTTTTGTAGTTTTTTGTTTTTTTCCCAGGGCTTATCGTATCGACCCAGTGGTCCTAGAATTTCGTGAGAGGGTTCATTCTAACGGAAATTAAAAGTTCTAGTGCGCTTTTCAAGTGACCGAAAAATCGGAAGGCACCTAGGCCCCATCCGACGCTCTTTTTTCCCAAAGTCACGGGATCAAAATTCTGAGACTGCCATTTTATTCAGCATAGTCGAAAAACCTAATACTTATGTCTTTGGGGACGAGTTACTCCCCCACAGTCCCCATGGGAGGGGCTGCAAATTACAGACTGATCAGTGTTTTCATACAGTAATGGTTATTGGGAAGTGTATAGACGTTTTCAGGGGGATTTTTTTTGGTTGGGAAGATGGGTTGAAGAGAAGGAGTTATGTGGGGGGAAATTTCCATGGAGGAATCTGTCATGGGGGAAGAGAATTTCCATGAAGGGAATGCAGGATTTTCTAGCATTTAAAAAAAAACAATGTAAAAATAAATATGAAAAAGTTTTTCAACTTAAAGTAAGGAGCAGCATTAAAACTTAAAACGATCATAAGTTACTACGCATATGAGGGATTCACCTCCTATTAATACCTCGCTCTTTACGCTAAAGTATTTTTAGTAATTTCAACAATTTATTCTACGGTCTTCGTGATTCAAGGGCCATTCTTAAGGAATTGGGACAAAATTTAAGTTTTAGTAGAAAGAGCGAGGTATTGACGAGGGGGTGAATAACCTCATATACGTAATAAGAACATACGAATATAGAACTTCATTGCGTAAGTTAATTCGTAAGTTATGTACATTTTTACTAATAAAAACTTTCGTAAAATCTTAAGTTTTAGTTGCCTTTTTAAGTAACCGAAAAATTGGAGGGTACTAGGCCTCCTCCCACACTAATTTTTTCTCAAAATCGTCCGATCAAAACTATGAGAAAGTCATTTAGCCAAAAAATAAATTAATATGCGAATTTCGTTTAATGATTCATGTGTGGAGAGCCAAAATCAAAACATATATTAATTCAAAAACGTTCAGAAATTAACTAAGAAAAAACAAGCTTTTTAACTGTAAGTAAGCAGCGACATTAAAACTTAAATCGAACAGAATTTAACCCGTGTATGAAAGGGGCTGTTCACTCCTCAACGCCCCGCTCTTTACACTAAAGTTTTTTACTGTTTTAATAAGTAGAGTTGAAAGAAGAGTCAAACTTCAGCGCAAAGAGTGGGGCGTTGAGGAGGGAACAGCCCCTTTCATATACGGAGTAATTTCTGTTCGTTTTAAGTTTTCATGTCACTCCTTACTTTCAGTTAAAAAACTTGTTTTTTTATTTAATACAAATAAAAGATCCACGAGGATTGGGAATCCCAAAAAGAATGAATTAGCGAAGTTTCTGCTGAAGTTCAATAGCTTTGACAATGATTACTTTAAAAGTTGCCTTGGTTACTGAGCGTGTTACACTTTAGTAATTTGTTTAACAAAGAAAATTCTCGTATGCGGACAACGAAATATAAAAGTCTGTCTGAAAACCAATATGGAATTTATATTCTTTAGTCTCCCCAATTAGGCGTAAATACGACAATTATGTCAATGAATATTGACTAAACAGAAGAAATTCAATAGGCGCTAAATTTTTTTTTGTATTTAAGTCTCATCTACAGTAAAAACCAGGTCCATTCAAAATGATATTTAGCTAAATGCTGGAATAGGGTTGAGCCACTACCGAAGCTCAATTTATTTGAACTATTTTGGGATGTAGCTGAGGCTGGACAATTAAAGAACTTCCTTATCAGAGGTAACGCTATAGCGCTGCCTATAGTAAAGTCCATAAGGCTTCAAGGTTTTATTACTTATTATCTTTTCCCAGAGGCACTTCCTGTGGAAGGGGTGGTCGCATAAACTTCGGAGGGGGCTTTTTCGATTAGTATAGGAAGTTTTAGTGCCCCTTGCAAGAGTCAAGAATAATCGGAGGGCATCTAGCCTCCCCCCCACCCCTTTTTCCCCAAATAAATCCGATGAAATTTTGAAATAGCTATTTTGTTAAAGATGAAACTCAGATAGATAAAACCGCCGGGTCGGCAAAACCCCCAGAGCCATGAGAGCTGACCCCTGGCCTTCTCTTCATAGCCATACCCCCACAAATACTATGGAAGCTTACCCCTGACCCTCCCTCCATGACCTGACTCCCTCTTACCCACCGAAAAAACAACTTATTAACGATATTTTATTCCTAGAATCATCGAAGCTGACTCCTGGCCCTCCCTCCTTGGCTCAGCCCTCACCCCAAAAAACTAACGATATTTCATTCTAAATCTTATAGGAGATGACCCCTAAGACTCCATCCATGGCCCAGTCCCCTCCCTCCAAAAAATTAGTATCGATATTTTATTCAAAAATCATGGAAGCTGACACATGGCCCTTCCTCCATGGCTCCCCTAAAAAAAAAGAAATATATTAACGATATTTTATTCCAAAAATCACCAGGAACTAACCCCTGGCCTTCCCTCTGTGGTTAGACACCCCCCCAAAAAAAGAACTCATTAACGATATTTTATTCCAAAAACCATGTGAGCTGACCCCTGGCACTCCCTCCATGGCCCAGCCCCCCTCCCCCCAAAAAACAAATTATTAACGATACTTCATTCCAAAAATCATGGGAGCTGACCCTTGGCCCTCCCTTCATGGCCCAGCCCCTCCCCCCAAAAAACAACCTCCCTCCAAGGCCCTCCATCTATGGCCCAACCTCTCTCCCAAAAAAACGTTTTAGCGATATTGTATTTCGAAAATCATTGGAACTTACCCCCTGGCCATTCCTCCATGGCCTGACCACCCTAAAAAATCTGTTTGCAATATTTTATTCCAGAAGCCATGGGAGTTGATCCCTGGCGATCCCTCTATGCCCCAACCTTCCGAAAATTAATTAACGAGATTTTATTCGAAAAATCACGGGAACTGACTCCTGGCCCTCCCTCTAATACATAATGACCCAAAACCCTGGGAGTCACCACATACTGGAGCATGTTCAGGAGAGAGACCTTGGAGTTATTGTAGACTCCCTGTTGAAATTCAGCTCCCACTCAGAGAAGATCTCAGCCAATGCTAACAGAGCCCTAGGCATCATTAAATACAGCATTACCAGCAGAAGTAGACATGTTAAATAAAGCATTATCAGCAGAAGTAGACATGTAATCACCAAGCTCTACAAAGGACTGGTAAGACCGTGTTTGGAGGTGGGGACCATCCTGGCCACCCCTCAATTCAAAAAGGACAAGGTAGTGCTTGAGCAAATCCAACAAAGGGCCACTAAGCTGATTGCCGGTATGGAAAACAAGCCCTATCGTGAACGGCTGAGGGAACTCAACTTCCCCTCTTTAGTCTACGGGCGGAAACGTGGGGATATGATCCTGGCACGCAAACTCCTCTCTACCAATCAAGAAAATGAGCTCCTGGAGATTGACCCCTCCCACATAACACGAGGACACCCAAAACAAATCTGCAAACTTCATGCAAAGACTAGAGCAAGATGCAGCTTCTTCTCGAACCGGATTTTGAACTTCTGGAACAACCTCAAGGAGAACACTGTTTTTGCTGAATCAACAGATGTATCCAAAAGCTTTCTGGATGCTGAGTTGAGTGACAACCCGTGGAGATTTGACTGGGATGCACCATAATCTAATCAACCATGCATGCAACTGTCATCATAAGGATTGATTCAACAGGATCAAAGTCCTTATTTCACTCCAAGCTATGATTTAAGGTAATTTAAGGTATATAGGAAATAAAACTAACAGACAATATAATTTGGCTGAAACAGAAGATATAAACTATTCATTTGAAACAAAAAGAAACAATAGTATCTGTTCAGCATTTCAATTCTCCAGAAGGAAACACTAAAAATTCTTAAAATTTAGTAAAACACTCTAAAATACTTACAAATATCATTTGTAAATACAGGTTTTACCCATTACCATCCCTCCTATGCAAGAGTATCATGTATAGGGGGATGATCTCAAGTTGTTTTCATCCAGTTGATAAAATGATTTGAGTCGGCAAAATAGTGGTGTGAGGCACTATTTTACTGGCTCAAACATTCTTTAAGTAGGGTAAATGGGTTGATAGAAATATATGTATGATGGAGAATCAGTCTCAGTTGGTAAAACAAAAAAATGAAGTAATTCTAATAACAATATCACCCAAATCAGCTAGCAAAAATGACCAGCCAGATGCTAAAATCCATTCCCCCCCCCCCCTATACACTTATGGCTAATGATGCCTCTGCCTTTATGTGTGAATATATTGTCCAAATTATATATACTCAATGCATTTTTAGCAGTGCAATTCTTTTCTTTCTGCAGCTTGTTTACTTCAAAGTTACTACAAAGGAAAGATTGAACTATCAAAAATTCATTCAGTACATAAAATTGAGCAATATAGGGTAAAAGCACCAATGATTCAACAGTACAATTTTGGAACCACTGTCCAGATCTTCTTTCAAAACAGGATAACTCTGCTTAATCATGACTTGGAACGCCATCTCTTGAACACGTCATTACATTTTGACATTGCGAAATATGGACACTATTTCATATACACCCAGATCAGAAAAGAATATTCAATTCAATCAGTTTCCTGCTTTTGCCACAAATGAGCTCCTGGCATATTTTTAGTAATGTAATGTTCAAACTGTCATTACTGGGTTATTTTTTTTTGCAAAAAAAAGCTTGGATCAGCACCAATGTTTCAAGATCCATCCAAGCTTTTCTCAAATGTAGCCACATTGGCTTTCTCTTGATACAGTTAGATTAAAATGGCAGCAAATGTTATATTGACAAAACTAGATTCCAAGTGTTCCAAATTCTTGTCTGATGTAGTGGAATACCTGAAGAACTAAAAATGCTCCTTCAGCTGGATTCAAACATAGATATTGGCTTCTATCTAAAGACTAATTTCTTTTGAGAATATCTTATAGTAACCTTGTCGAAATTTTTGAGTGAAAGCAACAGGCCCTGTCGAAAATATAGGTGACTCTGTCAAAACTTCACTGAACATGTATAACAGATAAGAAACAATTGGTGTCAATATTCAAGGTTCCTCTGACAAAAACATAGTTGTCAAATTTACAGGTACTTTCTGAAAAAGGAGAGATTTTGATAACTATTATTTCTAATAAAATTTCGCATGAAAAAATATTAAGAAAGGTATTTTTTTTCAAATTGCGGTTTTACCAATTTGATGATAGATGTTTCCATCATCTGAGGAGCTGTTGCTTGGCCTAATACCATGTTATTATTTTTAAGCATTTGACTTGGTTGATAACAACACCTTAATTTAAATATGTACAAAAATATTCTCTTTGAACCCCTCCCTACTTAGCATGGAATTCCTCAAGGAACCTTGGTAGGACCACTTTTATCTAGTATTGACTAATGAAATTAGTCAATTTAGTCAATTGTGGCATATATGCATATATGTGGCATATATGAAATTAGACAATTGTGGCATATATGCAGCATTGCGAAAAAAAGAAAAATTGTAAGACTTGATTCACACAATTATACTCCATATGATTATCTGATTTTGTTCCTATACTTGATACAATTTTTGGGTTTTTGCTTAGTTTTATATGTTTATACAATAAACAAAGTTGTAGAGAAATAAAGAAATGAAGTAAAAAGAATAGACATGTTGAATGCACCAGGATCCACCCACAAGCATTCCCTAAGCATTTTGACACATATCAAAGTGGGTTTCAAACTTGCATCAAAAACAAGTAACTTTATTGTTCTGTTGAATTTGTTGGTGAAAACACTCCAATTTCAGAAAAATCAGTTCTGATGAAACTTCAAATTTCTCATCAAACAATTAGATTCTTAGTTGTTTTTTTCTACATATTGAAACCCTTTTCAAACAAAAAGTCTTTGAATTAAGCCTTCCAGAGTAGAAAAAAGTTTTTTTTATAACAACAGTCAAATCATTGGTGCCTTTACCTTCTTTGCACATTAGGGGAAGAGGTTGGGCTAAAGTTTAATGGTCAGCATTGTTCAATGGTACAAGCAATATTTTAGAAATTTTTCAGGTAGTTTCCACAATTTCATAGTCTTTCCTCTTAGAATGGAAATGCTAAAAGTGATACCCAACAAATATTGCTCAAAAGTGGTTGGCTTTGAAAATAGGAAACTTTAATGTGCTCAAGCATTCCCAAATTACTTATCTGACAGGCCTAATTATTTAGTTTTTTCATGAGACATAACTGATATCAGAGGTTGGTAGGAATACTACTTGAAACAGTCTGAATAAGGTACTGGGTGAATTACAACTACTAATAATAGAAAATGCAAAATTAATGAGGATAAGTGATGTCACATATAAACAAAAAATTAATATTTTCAAAAATAAAAAGGATATGTGAAATTATAAGCAGAGAATAAAAAGAGGTAGTAATTTTGAAAAGCTACACATCTTCAGGGGTTTATGGATGAGTTATGTTAACAGTGGAGTACATGTGATTGTGATTTCCATGATGAGAAAATTTTAAAGATTCTTTCAGAGGATAGGGGCAATGAATTTCTAGGAAGGCTTATCACCCTAAGTGTGAAGGTTTACCCAACTTATGACTATACTAAGTATTCTTGATAATATAATAGAAATACAAATATATAAGTAAATATACACAAGATTTTATAACTTTCATAAGGACAAAGTGAACACTACTTGATTTGTTTTATTTGTGCTGTTTCCAAATATAATATTCAATTCACTCACAAATACACCACTGTCCCCTGATGGTCCTATATACATGCTAGCCCTAGTAATGTATTCCTGTTTTAGTTAAATCTAGTCATATGTTGTAGCTCCTACATTAAATGAGTTATCTTCTCAGTATCAAATTTTTCTCCTAATACCCCTTTAAATTGGACTTTTCTCTTACATGGGGGTTCCCAAAAAGGGTAATTTTTTCTAGTTGGTCTAAAACTTGTAATAAGCCTTGGGTCAAGGTTTCTCCAATGCTGAAGGTAAATAAACAAAAAAAATTTTTTGTTTCTTTGACTTCTTCTTCAGAAAAAAAAAACTTTTTTTTTCTGGCCATCTGGGAAAGATGGCCCAGCCCTTTTCATTTTGAAAGTTACTGATCAGAGTTGCCTGATAGGTTATTTTAAGGTGTTTGACTCTTTCTCTTAACTCTATTTTTAAAACTGTAAGAAACTTTAGCGTAAAGAGCGGGGCGTTGAGGAGGAAAAGCCCCTTTTATATACGGAGTAATTTCTGTTCGTTTTAAGTTTTAATGTTGCTCCTTACTTTCATTTTAAAAAGCTTGTTTTTTTATTTAATAACTAGTGAACCCATTCATGATTATAATATTTATCAGTGTTTTAACATTTTAAAACTACCACTACTACTAACAAATCACTGCAGCACCATGCACCCTGAGGCTAATGCAGCAACGCTAGGTCTTCCTATCTATTCGGAATATTATTTGCAGTTTACTGAAAAAATCTATTTTTTATATTTTAACTTTTTAACTGTAATAAATAAAAAACTATTAAGATTTTAAGGAATAAATATCAACATATGCATAATAAACTGATAATGAACATTCAATCGTATTTTTTTTTAGTAAAATACAAATCATGTTCTGACCTTGAGAAGGCATAGGGGTTGAGCCCTACTCATGTTAATATCTGCTCGTTTTGAGTTTGACTCGGTTGCGTATTATAATTTCTTATCGTTTCGGGCTATAATTATTCATTGATGCTGATTTGTGGTAGTTTTACGCTTGTTAGATTATTTAATTCTGTTTCTGCTCATTTTTGGTTTAATGGAGCTTTTTACTTTTCTTTAATAAACCAATTTTGCGGAAAAAGTTTTTTTTAAATTGATTTATGTCAGGTTTATATTGACAAAGTCTTTTTCAGGGAAAAAGAAAATAATAGTTTGATTTTTTTTTCAATTTTTCTTTTAAGAGCTCGCAGTTTTGTTTACTATTTGTATGCTGGTGATACTTTTTCAAAAATTTTTAACAACATACACCCTTTCGAAAATCTTGACACAATACCATTTCCAGAAAATTCTATCTGTGCTTTTTGACAGATTTGATTCGCTTACACTATTTTGATTTATTTAAATTTCATGAGCAGAAGTAGTTGAATAAGCTTAACTCAAAGTTTATATGACCACGCTTCCTTTAAAAACTTTATATGCCCCAAGGGCACAACTTAAAACCCTGGTCCTGGGGGCTCAGGGTGATATGTCATCCTCAAAGATATAATTTCCTGACCTTTCAACTGCGTTAAACAAAATGGCTATCTAAAAATTTTTATTGGAAGTTTGTCAGGAAATGATGGGTGCAGAGGGGGACATTAACCCTCCGATTGCTTACGACTAATAAAAAGGGCACTAGTCCCCTGAATTTGCAAATGAATGAGCCAATTTTGAAGTTTCTACGACAACACTTTCTATAAAAAACTTATATGCCTCAAGGGCATAACTTACAACCCTTATTCTGAGGACTCTGAGGGGAAGGGGTGGTTGTTATCTTCAAAGACATAATTTTCGGACTTTTAAGCTACGTTGAAAAAAATGGCTATCTCAAATTCTGATTTGATATGTTTGGAGAAATGATGACCTTGGGGGAGGGGCTAGTAGCCCTCCAATCACTTATGACTCTTAAAAAAGACACTAGTCCTTTCAATGTTCAATCGAATGAGTCCTTTTTGAAGTTCCTATGACGACTCCTTTGATACCAAGTGCCCTGGTCTAAAAAAAATAAATAATACATTGTGCCAACATCGTTCTTTACTTAGGCAGCGCTTTTGCGCTGCCTATGGTAATAATAAGGTTTTTCAGTAGTGAATTAATTAAGTTTTTCCATAAAATGAGTTTTTCAAAGAAAAGCAAAGAGCTCCATTAAACGAAAAATGAGTAGAAATAAAATGAAATAATCTACCGAGCTTAAAACTACACCAAATCAGCATCAATAACTAAATGAAACCCCAAAACAAACAGAAATTATAATAAATAGCCTAGTTAAACTCAAAACGAGCAAAAATAACATGGGTAGGGCTCACAACCCCCTAAGTTTTCTCAAGGTCGGAATATAATTTTAACTTTACTGAAAAAAATACTTTACTCCAAAAATCATGGGAGCTGACCTTTGGTCATTCCTCTATGGCCCAAACCCCCCTAAAAAAATAAAACAAAAAACCTAATAATGAAATTTATACCAAAACTCATGGGATATGACCCCCTGATCCTCCCTTTAAAGCTCCCCCACTTGCGTCTGGTCCTCCGTGACCAAAACTCATTCCAAAACTCATAGAACGTGACCCCTGAACCTCCATCCATGGCCCAACCCCCTCCCTCATAGAAACTTATTAACGATATTTTATCCCAAAATCATGAAAGCTAACGCATGGCCCTCCGTGAGTAAAAATAAAATCAAATAATCTACCGAGCTTAAAACTAGATCAAATCAGCATCAATAGCTAAATGAAACCCAAAAACGAACAGAAATTATAATAAATAACCTAGTCAAACTCAAAACGAGCATAAATTAACATGGGTAGGGCTGACAAACCCTTAAGTCTTCACAAGGCCAGAACACAATTTTTACTTTACTGAAAAAAATACAAATGAATGTGCATTATGAGTATAATATATGATATTGCTTTTAAAACCTTTATACCCTTTTGACAACCTGTAAGCATATAGTTGTTTTTTGAAACTCTCCCTGAATATTTCCTAAGAATGTTCATCTTAATACCCGAGTTTAAAAATCCTTCTCAATAGAAAAATTGGCGTTGATCAGTGGCGCGCTTCTGAGGAAAAATTGGCAGCTTGCCAAACTTTTTCGGTGCGTTACCGCTTTCCCCCAGGCGTAGCCATTTGCCGCCGAAAAGAAAACCAAACGGGTTTTTAGGTCTATATGATAAATATCGGATAATGAAGTTGCCATTTTCAGAAAGATTTGGCCTAAAATTTTATCAGTGTGCCTTCCTCACCAAACTTTGCAACAGGCAAACCAAAACACTTTCTTTAGTGGCTTACTAATATTTGTTTGGCATCAAGCGCTGCAAAAAGTTTTCTGTGATGCTTTGAAACTAGAAAAAAAGCCAAATTACGACTTGCTATCGCGTAACAACAAGAAATTAAAAAGGAAACATAAAAATTCAATTCATGTGTTGTGCAATATGGAAGAATCTTGAATTTTTTCTAAAAACATAGAATCCTTTAGTCGGTTGATTCAAAATCCCACCAACTGTCGCAATTAAGTGAAAAAAGTAATCATTCGTTATAAACCAAAAAATACTGAAGCCAAGTAGTCCATATGCTGTTTGCTCTTTATATATATGCTCTATAAGGCGTAATTCATGCAGTTCAATCGATAAAAAAAATGCCAGATACAAAAAGTACATCAGACAGATGTCTATGTGCCCTAATGTTAAACAGTGAGTCGGGTATCAGGATGCCTTTAGGTTATATATGATGACGTTCATGCATGCTAGAAGCTTGAGAATCTGAGGGTAGACAAGTTTAAGCACCAAATTAATTGGTATCATGAAATTATATCAGTTGGACGACTACATTATTTACATTTCGTCTGTGACGGATGCTTTCACGTTTTTTATAATTCGTTAGCCCAAGCAACTTAAAATAAACCATCAGGCTGATCAGGCAACTCTGATCAGCGACTTTCAAAATGAAAAGGGCTGGGCCATCTTTCATCTCAATTTGATTTGACCAGCAATAATTTATAGGAAGACATCTTTAGGCAGTCAAACAGAAGAGAAAAAGTCTAGTCACCCCCAATATACAATAAGTTTAACTTTATCTGAAGCTTCATTGAATATAAAATTGCTACAAATGGCATTTCAGCATGAGCCAGGAACTGCTATAGAATGTCTAAGTGTAAGTTCTTTATATTAAGATGGGTAAATGTTGTCATCAAGGGCATATTTGGGTAGAACAATGTCGATTACGTCTTAAGAGGTTGCTGCTCTTGCTCTTTTTGATACTATAGTTTATAAGGTCAAGGCAAAAAAAAGTGTTGACTGACTAGTGGGCCTACCAGCAAGTGTGATTAGATGTGTCATCAATATTCTATTTTAACTGATGAAAAATGAATAGCCTAATAAAAGTATATGCCCAGATAAGGGCCTATGCAGTAAGAAACATGCTAAGAACACTGGCATAGGCTAATTTCATCAAAATCCTAGGGGTAGAGGGCAAACTTGGTGCCAATTTTCACAATCAGGCAGTTGTGAGCTCCCTGTCTATTGAAAATCATGCCCCTGGTTAGGAAAACAATTTCAAAACTTCGTAATATTGAAAATAATTGTAGCTAACATGTTTTGCATGTAATCCTGCTGTACTTTACCTCCCCCCTAATAAGCAAATATTTAGCCAAAATTATATGTTTCTTATCTATTCTTGCAATGGATCTTCCTTGTTTTAAGCCATACACTTGTAAACTAAATCAACTATGATGAAGCAAGAACTAGAAAAACAAGTGATGGGTGACAGAATGCATTGAAAATAAATATTTTAGGATATATATTTGCACATTAAGAGGGGGAGGGGGTTGGTTGCAATGTATAGCAGGGCTGCATGCAAAATGTGTTAGTTACAGTACAATCATTCTGCATATTATGGAATATAAATCATTTTGTTCATCTATTTCCTTCTCTATGCCTACACCAAAATAAATATTGGAAGTCAAGAAAATTTTTTGGGGCTCAAAGCTCTGAGGAGAAGTGAAGCTGAGAGAAAGGTAGGGCCTGTAGGTGTATATTATAATTGACTCATGGCACAATCATGGGCCTATGGTTAGGTCTTGTCCCCTGGCCCTTCTCTTATGGCTCCTTGGCCCTCCCCTTGATTCCTGGTCCTGTACCAATGACTTCCTGGCCCTCTCTCTATCCCCAAATCCCCTTGCCCTCTCTATCCATGGCCTCAGTCTTTGCTTATGGTATCTCCATGGTCATTACTACTTCATTAGCCTAGGTAATAAAATTGAGTCAAAGTCTTCCAAATTTGGGAAGAGTGAGACAGAGAGAAATTTTATGCAATATTATGGGATTAGAGGAGGGACAGAACACAGAAAAGGAACTGAAGAGAGGCTGATTGCCCTCCAGTAGCTCTTGACCTTTTAAAAAGGCATGTGAATTTTCAATGGTAAATTGAATTAACCCACTCCTTAAGTTTCCAAGATAGTCCTTTCTATTTGAAGGGGGTAGAAAAACATTTTTTGGTACATTTCTGGTACTTTTTGGGGTTGTGTATTGATGGGAAACAATTTTTTTGTTTATTTACCTTCAGCATTGGGAAAGCTTGACCCAATGCTTATTACAAGTTTCAGACCAAGTGGAAAAAATTACCCTTTTTGGGGCCCCCTATGTAAGAGAAAAGTCCAATTTAAAGGGGTATTAGGAGATAAATTTGATACTGAGAAGATAACTTGTTTAATATAGGAGCTACAACATATGACTAGCTTTAACTAAAACAGGAATACATTACTAGGGCTAGCATGTATATAGGACCATCAGGGGACAGTTGTGTTTTTGTGAGTGAATTGAATATTATATTTGGAAACAGCACAAACAAAACAAATCAAGTAGTGTTCACTTTGTCCTTATGACAGTTATAAAATCTTGTGTATATTTACTAATATATTTGTATTCCTATTATAGTATCAAGAATACTTAGTATAGTCACAAGTTGGGTAAACCTTCACACTTGCCTTCCTAAAAATTCATTGCCCCTACCCTCTAAAAGAATCTTTTAAATTTTCTCATCATGGTAAACAAAACATTAAGACTGCATTTGAGCATCCAACTCATTTGCTCAATATTAAGTTCACTGGGTGTAATCCATAAAAGATAACAACAAATACTTATCTGGCAACTTGACAACTGGAATGCTAAATATTACTAGGTGAATATCAATATTAATCACATGTACTCCACTGTTAACATAACTTATCCATAAACCCCTGAAGATGTGTAGCTTTTCAAAATTACTTCCTCTTTTTATTCTCTGCTTATAATTTCACATATCCTTTTTATTTTTGAAAATATTAATTTTTGTTTATATGTGACATCACTTATCCTCATTAATTTTCCATTTTCTATTATTAGTAGTTGTAATTCACCCAGTACCTTATTCAGACTGTTTCAAGTAGTATTCCTACCAACCTCTAATATCAGTTATGTCTCATGAAAAACTAAATAATTAGGCATGCCAGATAAGTAATTTGGGAATGCTTGAGCACATTAAAGTTTCCTATTTTCAAAGCCAACCAATTTTGAGCAATATTTGTTTGGTATCACTTTTAGCATTCCCATTCTAAGAGGAAAGACTATGAAATTGTGGAAACTACCTGAAAAGATTCTAAAATATTGCTTGTACCATTGAACAATGCTGACCATTAAACTTTATCCCAACCTCTTCCCCTAATGTGCAAAGAAGGTAAAGGCACCAATGATTTGACTGTTGCTATAAAAGAAAAATTTCTCCTCTGGAAGGCTTAATTCAAGGACTTTTGGTTTGAAAAGGGTTTCAATATGTAGAAGAAACAACTAAGAATCTAACTGTTTGATGAGAAATGTGAAGTTTCATCAGAACAGCCCTCTGATTTTTCTGAAATTGGAGTGTTTTCACCAACAAATTCAACAGAATAATAAAGTTACTTGTTTTAGATGCAAGTTTGAAACCCACTTTGATATGTGTCAAAATGTTTAGGGAATGCTTGTTGGTGGATCCTGGTGCATTCAACATGACTATTCTTTTTACTTCATTTCTTTATTTCTCTTCAACTTTGTTTATTGTATAAACATATAAAACTAAGCAAAAACAAAAAAATTGTATCAAGTATAGGAACAAAATCAGATAATCATATGGAGTATAATTGTGTGAACTAAGTCATACGACTTTTCTTTTTTTCCCGATGCTTCATATATGCCACAATAATAGGATCTCCAAATGCTATCTGGAATGCTCCACTTCCTCTTAGATTTAACAGTCCAGCAAAGATTTCTTTATTATTCAAAGTGAAAATATTGTCAACATTTTGGAATTTCAAAGTTAATCTGCCATTTTAACCAATTAAAAAAAATTTGGGTTTTACTATTGGTTGTCTGGATAGCCCAGAATCCTTGAAATATGGATGTCCTACTTAAGATTATTGGAAATTTGTGACACCAAGGAGTTTAACATGTTTCACTAGCATTTTGGATATGATAGGGTCTAAGAAAACAGGAGTGGACTTCAAGAATCTTAAGGAATTTATTGTCATTATATTTGAGTTAGTGGAATTTACTTTCATATGTCAATTTTTAGCTTCATCTAAAGCATTTTAGATAATGTATATGTACAAATACATAATGGGTAGGATTTTGAGGGGGTTACTTTTGATGTTTCTGTGAAATGCTTTAAGGATCAGCAAATCTACATATTCATACCTTTTAGAGAATCTTCTACTAATTTCATTAGTCAATACTAGATAAAAGTGGTCCTACCAAGGTTCCTTGAGGAATTCCATGCTAAGTAGGGAGGGGTTCAAAGAAAAATTTTTTGTACATATTTAAATTAAGGTGTTGTTATCAACCAAGTCAAATGCTTAAAAATAATAACATGGTATTAGGCCAAGCAACAGCTCCTCAGATGATGGAAACATCTATCATCAAATTGGTAAAACCGCAATTTGAAAAAAATTACCTTTCTTAATATTTTTTCATGCGAAATTTTATTAGAAATAATAGTTATCAAAATCTCTCGTTTTTGAGAAAGTACCTGTAAATTTGACAACTATGATTTTGTCAGAGGACCCTTGAATATTGACACCACTTGTTTCTTATCTGTTTTACATGTTCAGTGAAGTTTTGACAGTCACCTATATTTTCGACAGGGTCTGTTGCTGTCAGTCAAAAATTTCGACAAGGTTACTATAAGATATTCTCAAAAGAAATTAATTTTTAGATAGAAGCTAATATCTATGTTTGAATCCAGCTGAAGGAACATTTTTAGTTCGTCAGGTATTCCACTACATCAGACAAGAATTTTCAACACTTGGAACCTAGTTTTGTCAATATAACATTTGCTGCCATTTTAATCTAACTATATCAAGAGAAAGCCAATGTGGCTACATTTGAGAAAAGATTGGATGTATCTTGAAACATTGGTGCTGATCCTAGCTTTTTTTTTGCAAAAAAAAAAATAACCCAGTAATGACAGTTTGAACATTACATTGCTAAAAAGTTGTCAGGAGCTCATTTGTGTCAAAAGCAGGAAACTGATTGAATGTAATATTCTTTTCTGATCTGGGTGTATATGCAATAGTATCCACATTTTGCACTGTCAAAATATAATGACATGTTCAAGAGATGGTGTTCCAAGTCATGATTAAGCAGAGTTATCCTGTTTTGAAAGATGATCTGGACAGTGGTCCCAAAATTGTACTGTTGAATCATCGGTTCTTTTACCCTTTATTGCTCAATTCTATGTACTGAATGAATTTTTGATAGCTCAATCCTTCCTTTGTAGTAATTTCGAAGTAAACAAGCTGCAGAAAGAGAAAGGAAAGAAAATTTGGACAATATATTCACACATAAAGGCAGAGGCATCATTAGCCATAAGTTTATAGGGGGGGGGGCAATGGATTTTAGCATCTGGCTGGTCATTTTTGCTAGCTGATTTGGGTGATATTGTTATTAGAATTACTTCATTTTTTTTGTTTTACCAACTGAGACTGATTTTTTTCCTTGATTTTACATCATACATATATTTCCATCAACCCATTTACCCTACTTAAAGAATGTTTGAGCCAGTAAAATAGTGCCTCACACCACTATTTTGCCAACTCAAATCGCTTTTATCAACTGGATGAAAACATCTTGAGGTCATCCCCTCATACATGATACTCTTGCATAGGAGGGAGGGTGATGGGTAGAACCTGCATTCACAAATGATATTTGTAAGTATTTTAGAATGTTTTACTAAATTTTAAGAATTTTTAGTGTTTCCTTCTGGAGAGTTGAAATGCTGAACAGATACTATTGTTTCTTTTTGTTTCAAATTATTGTGAGCGGGAGCTGAATTTCAACTGGGAGTCTACAATAACTCCAAGGTCTCTCCTCCTGAACATGCTCCAGTATGTGGTGACTCCTAGGGTTTTGGGTCATTAGGTATTGTTGCTGGGGGTTATTGTGTCCAAAGTGTATGACCTTGCATTTTTCAGCAACTAATACTTGAATATGACTGTAACACCCCCCCCTCCCAAAAAATGTCTTATGTTAAAAAATCCTAAATATTGCTGTGAAAATCTTGTGTTTTGATTTTGTCTGATTGTCTGTTTTTAATCTTTTTGGCCTGAAAACGTTGAAGCACTATTTTGCTGCTGTTGAACACATTTTAGTAATTACTATGATTTTAAAAACTGATTTTTCCTAACAAGTATCTGTGAAACCAATGAGCATCCCCTGCCTTCTCAATAAATAATAAGATTCAACATTTCTTTCTTAATATACATTTGGCATTAGCACATGTTTACCGTTTGTTGGAGGAGTAAAGATTAAGGCCCTTTATAGAAATCTATCATCGTTCATGTTTTTTTTTAAATCTAATCTCCAAGAAATCTAAATCTCCATGTTTTTTTATTTTTCATAGGCAATGAAATGATGCTGCCTAAGTAAAAAGTAAAGTGGGCTCTATGCATTTATTTTTTTCATGGCTGATGGTATCAAGAATTGCATCAACTGTATATACTTTGGAGGGGGCTCATTTGATTATAATGTAGAATTTCTAGTGTCCTTTTTAAGAGTCTCAAGTCATTATAGGTTTTCTAGGACCTAGTCTTTTCCTTTTAGCTACCCCCCCCCCAAAGAAATATCTTTTCAAAATGTCCAGGACTTGAGGTATTCTACATAGTTGAAAGGTCCAATTACTATGCCTTCAGGGAAGACATATCCCCCACAACCTTTGAAGTATTGGCTGTAATTTATGCAAGTTGCTCAATAGTTATATGTAGGTTATGTTATTTGGAAAAGGGGTATATTTGATCCTGGATCTTGAAAAAAGCTCAGGGTATTAAGATGAAACTTTTAAGGGATGTGAAGCTAAATTATAACACACTCTGTGCATATAGGTCATATAAAGGGTATCAGTAATGTTGAAGCTATAGCTTAGGGGTATTTAACTGAAACCTTTAGTGCTAATACTACTATTATTGAACCAAATATAGAGTAGAAGTGAATCCAGGTTGTCAAAATGGCACAGATGCAATATCTCAGGAATGAAATATGTTTTAAGTTGAATCTGTTAAGGACAGTTCATGGGGATGTAAAACTAAATCAAAAGGTACCATGTGTATTAATGTGTCAAAGAAGGTTCTTGTAGATGTAAAAATAAATCAAAAGGCACCATGTGCATTCAGGCTGTCAAAATGGTAGGCTATATCACTATATCAGCAATATTATCTACATTCACACATCAGGATACACACCAAAAGATTGATAGTGATTCTGAGAAGGCTCTTATTTTTAACCAAATTTTTCCTTCAGTTTTTGTTAAAACACAGCCAATTCATTCAAGTGAAGCTAATTTTGCATCTCAAGTAGAGTCGATTGCGTCGTCGGACATTCTTGTTCCATTTGATGATTCAGATTTGTCATTGGCTGAAGTTCATACTATTCTTATAAAATTAGATACATCTAAAGCGCCGGATATAGACGGTTTCACGAACATAATGATAAGACAAATTGCTCATGAAATTGCAGAACCACTTACCTATATATTTAACTTATCTTTGATGCATGGATTGTGTCCGTCAGGGTGGAAGAAGGCCTTGGTAAAGCCACTTCACAAAAGTGGCTCCATGTCGGCTTTTAAAAACTCGGCCGATTTCAATTACGTCTATTTTTTTGCCGAGTGATGGAAAAGTTGATTGTTTCACGCGTTCAAAAGTATTTTGATGGAAATCATCTTTGGAATCCTGCTCAGCATGGTTTTTGAAAAAAATAGGTCTTGTAATGCTCAGCTTCTTGAGGTTACTTTGGACTTTCAACGTTTTGCCAGTTCAGCTATACCCTTTGACTGCATTTACATCAACTTCTCGAAGGCATTCGACAAAGTCTCAATACCCACCCTTCTTAAAGAATGTGCAGCTTATAAATTGGGTAAAAAAAACAATTGTATTTATTGCTGATTATCTAAATGGACGAACTCAGCAGGTTGTTGTTGGTGAAGCTATGTCATCCTCAATTGATGTGTTAAGCGGAGTCCCCCAGGGTAGCTGCCTGGGTCCAATTTTATTTTGTTTATTTATTAATGATCTGCCTTCCTCTGTTCAGCATTCTGCTGTCAAGATGTTCGCGGATGATGTAAAACTTTATCTACCAGTACAAGATCAAAACGATGTGCAACTTTTATAGGAGGATCTTGACTCTCTAACTTATTGGTGCGAATCTAATTCCATGTTCATAAACCCTTCTAAGTGTGTTGTTCTAAACTATGCTCGTAAACTCCCACCTGTGCATAGTCACCAGCTGTCTGGCACACAAATCCCTACTAACGAAATAGTGCGTGACCTTGGCGTTTACTTTGATACCCAATTGAAATTTGATAAGGATGTTTTCGGAAATTGTAAAGAATGCAAATTAGCGTTTATCGTCTATAAGGAGAAGCTTTAGTAGGTTTAACCTTCGTAATCTCGTACTACTATACAAATAAATGGTCCGCCCGCTTCTTGAGTATAATACTTCTGTTTGGTTTCCATTAAGTCTAACGGATGAGCATAGGATAGAAAAGGTTCAGAGAAGGGCCACTAGATTGGTCCCATACCTTCAGCACCTTTCCTATCTGCAGAGACTTTCTAGGCTTCAACTCCCGTCGTTGAAGTTTTGTAGACGTCGCAATGACCTTGTAAATGTGTTTCGTATAATTAAAGGAGTCGATGATGTTGATCCAAATTTATTTTTGAAATTTAGCCATTATCACTCTACTCGTCAGCATAATTATAAACTATATCCCCCAAAACCACTGAAAAAAATTGGTCAATTATCTTTTATTAGTAGAATTGCCGGACCATGGAATGGTTTGCCTTTGGAGGTTCTTGAGGCAGAGACTGTTCGAATTTTTAAGGGTGCATTAGTAAATACGCCTTTTTATTTAGACGCTTTTGTTGTGTAGTGTCGTATTATTTAGAAGTTTTTTCTGTTTAGTTTGTCGTTGCCAATTTACTTTAGATTAGTATTATGATTTTGTGTTTTTGTGTTTTTGCGACAAGCATTGATGCTTACCGCTATTCGTAATAATAAATAAATAAATATCCTAGGAACAGCAAAGGGTATTAAGTTGAAACTTTCAGGGCTACTAATGCAACTATTACTACAACTATCTATGCTACTACTCCTGATGTGACTACTTATGGGTGTGACTACTTATGAATGCGACTATGACTACTTGCAACTGCAGTTACTTGTTGATACTTCCAACTGTGATTACTTTGAGACTATGAATACTTTGCAACTCTGGCTACTTGTAGCTGTGCCTGCAACTACTTGTGACAGCAACTGCAACTACTTGGAACTGCAACTGCAACTACTTGGAACTGCAACTGTGACGACTTGCAACTCCTATTTCTGCTGCAATCTTGACTGCTGCTACTGCTATTACTGTTGGAAAAGAGTTTAAATGCATCCAGGTTGTCAAAGATGGGATATATCATGAACACAATTGGGTATTAAGTTGAAACTTTCAGGGAAAGTTGAGGCAGATCTAAAACTACATCAAAAGACGCTACCTGTATCCAGATTTTCTAAAAGGCATCTATACAATGTTCAAGGAAAAGCTAAAGGTATTATACTGGAACTTTTAGGGCATGTTTGTTGTGGGATGGTTGATTAATATATTCAAGGCTATAGCATCATGAGGGTCTGTTTTCTTCGGCCCTGTAAAACCTCAAAGGCTAAGCAGATTTTCAACCTATTTACTTGAATATTATTCCCTATACCCCTCTATGTAAAGCACTATAGTATAACTATTACTAAATTTTTGCACATAATTTTGTACAAAATATAAATAGCATGCCTAAATCTTGAATTTTATGCAGAAAAACCAAAAAAGATTAATATATTGATTTATTAACCAGTAAAAAAGACTGTAAATTAAAAACAAACATAAAAGAAAAGCTAAAGATGACCATAAATTGCTATTAATAACTAAATGTAACCCTAAACAACCAAGTCAGATATAAAATGAACAAAATTTACCACAAACAAAAGCAGGGGTAATGCTCCCTAAGATCAAAACATCAATTGCACTTTACATGAAAGAAAATACATTTTTAAATTTTTCTTCTTTAGCGTTTATAAATTCAAAAATGTTCAGATTTTCAGGAATAAATATCAGTATTTATTAAACTATCAATCTGCAATTTATTTGTTCTTTTCAGCGATTTTGGTCATTATACTATTTTTTTCGTGTTTTGACAAATTAAAACACATAGCCTGAAATAGAAGTTGTTTTTAGTGAAGCACTAATGACGTTCTGGTGTTTAGAATGCTGGAGCATAATAATTTCTGTTCACTCTATGCCTGTTTGAGTATTTGTACTAATTCTTGTTTGTTCTTAGTTTGACTTGGTTACTTATTGTAATGTCTGTTTGTTTTGGCTTCATTTTATTTATTAAATAAAAAAAAACAAGTTTTTTTTAACCGAAAGTAAGGAGCGACATTAAAACTTAAAACGCACAGAAATTACTTCGTATATGAAAGAGGCTGCTTCCTCGTCAACGCCCCGCTCTTTACGCTAAAGTTTGACTCTTTCTCTCAATTCTTCTTTTTAAAACAGTAAAAAACTTTAGCGTAAAGAGCGGGGCGTTGATGAGGAAGCAGCCTCTTTCATATACGAAGTAATTTCTGTGCGTTTTAAGTTTTAATGTCGCTCCTTACTTTCAGTTAAAAAAAACTTGCTTTTTTATTTAATTTCTGACGTTTTTGAATCAATGCATGTTTTGATTTTGGCTCTCCGCAGAGGAATATTCAAAACGAAATTTGCATTTTTTTTTTTTTTTGGCGGCGGCTAAATGGCTCTCTCATAATTTTGATCGAATGATTTTGAGAAAAAAAAGAGCGGGGGACGAAGCCTAGTTGCCCTCCGATTTTTTGGTTAA
The DNA here is from genome assembly GCF_032884065.1 of Artemia franciscana. Lineage (NCBI taxonomy): Eukaryota > Metazoa > Arthropoda > Branchiopoda > Anostraca > Artemiidae > Artemia > Artemia franciscana. The sequence continues at coordinate 25,792,864 of NC_088875.1, forward strand.
TTAAAAAGGCAACTGGAACTTTTAATTTTTTACGAATCTTTTTATTGGTAAAAGATTTACGTAACTTATAAATTAGCTTACGTAAAGAACTTTTGTATTCTCATGTTTTTATTACATATATGAGGGGATTCGCCCCATCGTCAGTACCTCGCTCTTTACACTAAAGCTTAAATTTTATCCCAATTCATTAAGAATGACCCCTGAATCACAAAAGCCGTAGAATAAATAGTTGAAATTACTAAAAATACTTTAGCGTAAAGAGCGAGGTATTAGAAGGAGGTGAGCCCCTCATATGGGTAATAATTTCTGTTTGTTTTAAGTTTTATTGCTGTTCCTTACTTCCAGCTGAAAAAGCTTTTTCACTTTTATTTTTTAATTTTTTTTTTAAATAATGCTAGTAAATCCTGCTCTCCCTTTATGGAAGTTTTCTTCTCCCATGACAAATTCTCGATGGAAAGTTCCCCCAGCATATCCCCCTCTTCTCAACCCCTCCCCCAACCAAAAAAATCCTCCTGAAAACGCCTGTATACTTCCCAATAACCATTACTATATGTAAGCACAGGTCAAAGTTTGTAACTTGTTGCCCCTCCCATGGGGACTGTGGGGGAGTAAGTCGTCCCCAAAGACATAGTTATAAGGTTTTTCGACTACGCTGAATAAAATGGCTATCTCAGAATTTTGATCCGTTGACTTCGGGAAAATAATTAGCGTGGGAGGGGGCCTAGGTGCCCTCCAATTTTTTTGGTAACTTAAAAAGGGCACTAGAACTTTTCATTTCCGTTAGAATGAGCCCTCTTGCAACATTCTAGGTCAACTGGGTCGATACGATCACCCCTGGGAAAAAAAAACAAAAAAAAACAAACAAACAAAAAATAAATAAACACGCATCCGTGATCTGCCTTCTGGCACTAGAACTTTTCATTTCCGTTAGAATGAGCCCTCTTGCTACATTCTAGGACAACTGGGTCGATACGATCACCCATGGGAAAAAAAACACGCCTTCTGGCAAAAAATTCCACATTTTTGTAGATAGGAGCTCGAAACTTCTACAGTAGGGTTCTCTGATACCCTGAATCTGATGGTGTGATTTTCGTTAAGATTCTATGACTTTTGGGGGGTGTTTTCCCCTATTTTCTAAAATAACGCAAATTTTCTTAGGCTCGTAACTTTTGATGGGTAAGACTAAACTTGATGAAACTTATATATTTAAAACCAGCATTAAAATGCGATTCTTTTGATGTAGCTATTGGTATCAAAATTCCTTTTTTTAGAGTTTTGGTTACTATTGAGCCGGGTCGCTCCTTACTACAGTTCGTTACCACGAACTGTTTGATTGTATATGATCTATGGTTGTATGATTAAATTATTACCGAACTTTATTTCTGCTCCTCATTGGTTTAATATAACTCATTATGGTACTTTTCTTTGAACATTTTTTTTTTTATAGAAAAAAGTTTTTTTTTTATTCATCACATAAAGAAAAAGATCTTGAGGGTTCCCACTTTCAAATGCAATCAATTTGAAGTCATGTGTTTTAGTTTTATGCCACATAAATATAGTGGTGCCAATTCATGATTTTTTTGGGGGGAGGGGCTAAATATATATTTCAACCTCTCAGGGATACAATTTTACGTCTTATTTTGTTACTTTACAATGACAATGCCAAAAAGGGGATTTTTAATTAAAAATGCTGAAAAACATTTTTTGAAATTAGTAAAGGGGCAAAAATCTGCTGGAGCTCATAGGGGGAGCCCATAGCTGCTTGAGCTCAAGCAAAGACACATCTTGAGCTATTTAGATTAAAGTCAAAGTTTGCCAATAATGCCTAGTTCTCTGTAGAAAGAAACAAAAGCCAACCAAAGAAAAAAACAAACTTCCACCTACTTTGGGGTATACCAAATTAATGTTGTTTTTTTAAAATTTTCATTCTTCTTTTTTCAGTCAATATGAAAAAAGGTTAGTCCTTTTTGAGCATTGTAAGCCCTTGCAGCCATATTTGACTTCGCTTTTTTCAGCACTGTGGTTCCTTTGGGTCAGAGACTTATGATATTATATCAAATAAAAAGGAGACACGCAGTTTTGTGCCTATCTTTAGGCATCATAGATTTTTTTTTTGTGCTGTATTCTGGGTGAGGTTAGGACAATCTGCATACACATAACATGTTTTGATTTAGTTCAATACTACCCTCAACACTCTTTGAAAGGTTCGCCTGAATGGCCTTCGTCTTTTTGGACAGCGAAGTTCAAATATGCATACTTTTCTCAAAAACATATACTATATACAAACAATGGACGAGTTGCGTTGCTCACAGGCCTTGTCCTGAGGATTGTGGGGAGGTTCACATCCCCAGAGACATAATTACTGGACCTTTTAACAATACTACACAAAATAGCTCTCTTGAAGTTTGGATCAGATGTGTTTTGGGGATTGATAAGCTTGTAGGGGAGGGGTTGGCTGCCCTCCATTCACTTTTGACTCTTAAAAAGGGCACTAGAACTGCCGACTTCCAATCAAATAAATCCCATCTGATCTGAAGTTTATACAACCACCTGTTCCGTAAAAACCTTATATGCCCCAAGGCATAACGTACCACCCTTGCTCCTTGGCTTGTTTCCACCCCAAAGGCATTGTTATATGCTCTCTGGACTATTCTGAACAAAATGACTATCCTACTTTTCGATCAGGTACATTTTGGGAAAAGAGGATGTCAGGGAGGGGGGACTAGCTGCCCTCCATTACTTTTAACTCTTAAAACGGAACGAGAACTCTAAATTTCCAATTTAAAGAGCCTTTTCTAAAGTTCACACAACCGCCCCTTCGAGAAAAACTTTACATGCCGTGTGGCATAACTTACAACCCTTTCCCCCCGATTCTGGGGGGTGGGGTTGTGTCAACACCAAAGGCCTTTTTATGTCATGTTTTGACTGTTTTGAACAAATGGCTATCTCAAAATTTATATAAGCTTCGTTTGGGGAAAATAAAACGTGGGGCTGGGTTCTGATTTCCAATCCAATGAACCCCTTCGAAGTTTATACAACCTACCTTCCCACTAAAGCCTTATATGCCCCAGAGCATCACTTACAACCCTTGTCTTGAGGGCTCTGGGGGCTTGTCATCTTCAAACGCCCTGGACCTTTCAACTGCACTGACCAAAATGGCTGTCTTAAAATTTTGATTGGATGTGTTTGGAGAAATGATGGGTGTAGGGGGGCTGGTTGTCCTCCAGTCACTTTTGACTAATAGAAAGGGTACTAGAATTCTCAATTCCTAATCGAATGAGCTCCTATCGTTGTCTAAAAAAAAAATAATAATAATAATAATATATTGTGCCCACATTGCTCTTTATTTAGGCAGCACTGTTGTGCTGTCTATGAAACTATTTTTTTTCATGCGCCAGGATGGGTGTCATGCAGAAGTGAAAAATTCTTTTCACATACCAATAACTGTTATCCATTTGTTTTCAGATACCAATAACTGTTAGAAAAGAAGGAGAGACATCATCAGATAGTGCTTTAGTTATGAAATGTGGTTTCAAAATTGGAGGAGGAATAGACCAAGATTATAGAAAAAATCCTCATGGCTACAGTGATAATGTAAGTGCATTTTAGTTTTATTAGCAAGAATAGGCTTGTGAAATTTACCCGGTTTCCTATAATAAAATCGAGACATCAACCTCAGTCTTTTGGATGACAGTCTAACTACATGATAAGGCGAACACTTAATTCGATACTCATTTTACATACATAGGCAAATTCATCAAATGTACTTAACAGTAAGTTACATTGGATAAATGTAGGGCATTATATTCAAGACATAAAAGAGGCATTAAAGCAGGGTCGTATACATAACTTGGGCATGGGGTGTGGGGTGCAATATTAAAGTACCAGGACATTGAAAAAAACCTGTTTTTTTTAAATTGATTAAGTTTTAACCTACACAACAATACATATCTTAAAAAATAGGAAAACGCAAGAACTCAGTTTTCAAGGAAAAAGACTTCCATTGCAGTTCGGTAGTTTTATGCTTAGCGGGTGCCAAGTTTGGTGACAAAGAATATGTGTGAATATTTGGCAGAAAATGGGTAAAAAATAAATTTCATTGTGGAGCTCTAAAAACTGCAGCTTTCTGATCACTATAGCAAAAGACAAAAAGTACCATGAATCTAAATTGTGCATTAATATGTATACTATTAAAAATTGTTCAAGATTAAAAACACTAAATTGTTAGTTAATTGATTTACCTACAAAATATAATTTTAGAAAAACCGATTAGACTGTTTTATTCTGTTATATTTATCCCTTTAGTTGACTATTGACACACCAAGAGTCCTTCTTTTCTCCTGATTTAAAAATATCACTTTCTTTACTTAATTTTTGCATGTCATTAGCCTAGATTGAACATAGTAGTTGTACCATCCCATTGGTTGTTGTATTGCTTGACGATCACTGCAGATAAATTGGGTCTTACAATGGTTTGGTTTGTTTTGTGAATAACTAATGTTTCCGCTTGTTTCTTTCCATGATTCAAACGTGGCAAAAAAAGAAGAGAATTTACAGAACAAGAAAGTTTTTTGTATTTTTATAATAATCAAAAGAAAAATAGTAGAAAATCCTGGTTTTCATTTATGACTAGATGTAAGATGAACCAGGAGGATAAAACATGTTTTTGTTTTGATGTCCTTGGTTCTTTAAGATTCTATTATTCTCGTCAACTCGTGCCATCTTTTGCATCTAATTACATTTAAGAGATGTTGTGTCCTATTGTACTTTTTACTCTTTCTCTCGACCCTACTTTTTAAAACAGTAAAAAAATTTAGCATAAAGAACGGGGCATTGATGAGGAAGCAGCCCCTTTCATATACGAAGTAATTTCTGTTCGTTTTAAGTTTTAATGTCGCTCCTTACTTTCAGTTAAAAATACTTGTTTTTTTTTTATTTAATTTCTGAACGTTTTTGAATCAATGCATGTTTTGATTTTGGCTCTCCGCAGAGGAATAATTAAAACAGAATTGACATGTTTATTTTTTTGGCTAAATGGCTTTTTCATAGTTTTGATCGAATGATTTTGAGAAAAAAAGGAGCTGGGGAGAAAGCCTAGTTGCCCGCCGAGTTTTTGGTTACTTAAAAAGGCAACTAGAACTTTTAATTTTTTACGAATGTTTTTATTAGTAAAAGATATACGTAACTTATAAATTAGCTTACGTAACGAACTTTTGTATTCTCATGTTTTTATTACATATATGAGAGGGTTCGCCACCTCGTCAGTACTCGCCCTTTACACTAAACCTTAAATTTTGTCCCAATTCGTCAAGAATGATCCCTGAATCACAGAAACCGTAGAATAAATAGTTGAAATTACTAAAAATACTTTAGCGTAAAGAACGAGGTATTAGGAGGAGGTGAGCCCCTCATATGCGTTAATAATGTCTGTTCGTTTTAAGTTTTAATGCTACTCCTCACTTTCAGGTGAAAAACTTTTTCATATTTATTTTTTCATTGTTTTTTTTTAAATAATGCTAGAAAATCCTGCACTCCCTTCATGGGAATTTTCTTCCCCCATGACAAATTCCTCGATGGAAAGTTCCCCCAACATATCTCCCTCTTCTCAACCCCTCCCCCAGCCAAAAAATCCTCCTGAAAGCGTCTGTACACTTCCCAATACCCATTACTATATGTAAGCACTGGTCAAAGTTTGTAACTTGTAGCCCTTCCCACGGGGACTGTGGGGGAGTAAGTCGTCCCCAAATGCATAGTTATAAGGTTTTTCGACTACGTTGAATAAAATGGCTATCTCAGAATTTTGATCTGTTGACTTTGAGAAAATAATTAGCGTGGGAGGGGGCCTAGGTGTCCTCCAATTTTTTTGGTCACTTAAAAAGGGCACTAGAACTTTTCATTTCCGTTAGAATGAGCCCTCCCGCAACATTCTAGGACCACTGGGTCAATACGATCACCCCTGGGAAAAAAACACAAACAGACAAACAAATAAACACGCATCCGTGATCTGCCTTCTGGCAAAAAATACAAAATTCCGCATTTTTTAGATAGGAGCTTGAAACTTCTACAATAGGGTTCTATGATACGCTGAATCTGATGGTGTGATTTTCGTTAAGATTCAATGACTTTTAGGGGGTACTTCCCCCTATTTTCTAAAATAAGGTAAATTTTCTCAGGTTCGTAACTTTTGATGGGTAAGACTAAACTTGATGAAACTTATATATTTAAAATCAGCATTAAAATGCGATTCTTTTGATGTAGCTATTGGCATCAAAATTCCAGTTTTTAGAGTTTGGGTTACTATTGAGCAGGGTCGCTCCTTACTACAGTTCGTTACCACGAACTGTTTGATTGGATGTAAGAGATGTTGTGTCCTATTGTTGAGTTTTGCTTATCTCCCCCGTCCCCTCCCTTGCATCTGGAATAACCTTCTGAAAACATCTCTAAATCAAAGATATAAAAATACACAAAATTATTGCAAATGTACATATCAAAGGTATACTGCATTATGAATTGACTCTCAAAGGATGCCATGGAATCTGGGCTATTGGTTAGCTATTACCCCTAAAATTTAGAAAATCAAGTTTAAGTTTTTTGCTTTTTGTTCATGTTTGTTTGTAAAACGTTTATCATATAGCCCTACCGCTTCACAAAAAGAATACTATTAAGGTATTTCTGTATAACTCTACTATCATAGAAATAAACTGTTCTTTACAAAACCCACTAGATATAGGAGTTTCCTTTCAAATGAGTCCTTGGACAGCTCTTTATGATGTATCAGTGCTGCCAATGCAAAATAAGAGAGTTTCCTTGTTGTTCAATCCAGGGGAATGTTTAGTTTTCAACGTCATATGAAGAATGCAACAAGTTTTGAATATCTCCTTTCTGTGAACGTCAGAAAATCCCCCCCTCCCGGTGAAAATCTTCCAGATAGTTCTCATAATTACTTCTAAACCAGCGTTGTCTTAGGAGGGGGAGAGAATACATCAACCCAATTTTTGCTCTTGTATAAAATTGAGAAGTACTAAGTCATCAAACCCCTTTAGTCCTCAGTTGTGTAGATTATGAGCTAGTGTTTGATTCATCCAATAGAAGGGCTTTAGGGGAGGGTTTTTTTCTTGTATGGTACAAAACGGGGAAAAGTCTATGGTTTTCTCTTAGTTAGAATAGTAAAGAACAAACCAAAGGGAGTCAGGTAATGAGGTCAGTCAAGTATGGCACCACGCCTCAGAGAAGCAAATTTTCAAAAGATGCTTGGGCTATATTATTTTGTCAAAAGTTAAGTGTGTTCCATCATCATACAAACGAGGATTTGTTTTTTTTTCGAAAATTGCAATTTGTTTTAAAATGTTAGTTACTATGGACTAGAGGTCGTTCTTTACTATGACAGTTTAAAAAAAAAGGATTTTTCTTGGCTTGAACAGCCATGGAATTTTACTTGTTATTTAAGCCAAGGGACTGTAAGTTTTCTATATAGGGTTTTTGATCAAGGCGATTCCAATGGTGTCTTTTTGTTTTCATCTGATGGCATCTCAGGGATTTTTGTATATTTTTTTTTTTACTTTGGGCTGTATTCGTCCTTTACCAGGGAGTTTTTCAAATTATGTTTAGATGTTTCTTAGATTTCGAGTAATCTTTCCAGTTATCTAAGAGATAATTAAAATCCTAAAACAGCGAGAGAAACCCAAAATGTTATTATTGAAATTGCTGCAATCCAAACTATGCTAGGGAAACTGAAATTCAGTTACACTACGTAACTGAAAATGACTAAACGAAAATGGGAAGAACAATCATGACCAAAAAATGTGTTCCAAAATGGGATATGATAAATCAGTTTGAATCTACTTTAGGTAATTATTCAAATTGTCTTTGTTTTGCACGTTCGAACAAACATGACATCCAATGTTTGTTCATACTTTTGCTCCTTTTCTTTGTTGTGTGTATGTTTTTCGACACTTGCTTATTTTTTGAAATGACTTGTTGTGTAGCAATAGGAGCTGCTAAATCTTTTTAATAACAAACAGTTTTAATCTAGTTGCAAGATATTTAGGATAGTTTTCTCAGTGTTTTTTTTTTCGTTTTTTTTTCTTATACAAAACAATTTAATGTCCTTAGTGATGTGTGCTAAAAACATAATTTAAGCTAATTTGTTTTGCAGGGTATCTATGTAACTGAAATATATAGCGGAAGCCCAGCTGCTAAATCAGGCTTAAGAGTACATGACAAGATTTTACAAGTTAGTATATCAATGAGCTTTAATTCAAAGGGCCTTACCTGATATATTTTGTGAAGATGAGATGTATAACTCATCCCTCTAGGCTAATCGCGCGTCTGAACAGGTCCTCTGATTTCCTGAAATATATGTTAGCCCCCTCCCTCTACACCGATCATTTCCGAAAACAAACATCCAAACAAAGTTTTTAAACATCTATTTTTTCAGCATTATTGAAAGGTCCATCCGTATCCGTAAAACAAAGTCCATCGTAAAATAAAGTCCATCCGTAAAACATACCATCCGTATGCAGGTTGTCAAGAATAGTTTTGTGTTTGAAATTGAAACTTACATGGCCTGTTGTGGGGGATGTTGAACTAATCAAAAGACAATATTTGCATCACGATACTATAGCTTCTGCTCGTACAATTACTACTATTGCTACTATTATTATTACTGTTGCTACTACTACTGCCACTAAATCTATGACTACTGCTATTAATTCTTCTGCTGCTACTACTAAAACTATTTGTGCTACTGCTACTGCTACTAAAACTAAGTGTATTGAGGCAAAAATATTGGGCAATATTGAAACTGTTTCGAACTTAATCGAAACACACTTTGCCCACATAAATTGTCAATAAGACGTATCAGAAATGCTTTGGGGACGACTTTATGGTATTAACTTGAAAATTTCATCGTGTGCATCGTGTGCTGATGTTAAAAAAAAACAAAGATATTATATGCATACTGCTACTATTACTACTATTGCTACTACACAAACTAAGGGTATTAAGGGGAAGCTTTTAAGGAGTATTTAGGGGGATATTCAAGCAAGTCAAAACGAACTATGATCAAGTAGATTGTCAAATGGGTGACAAAGCAATATCACAATAACGACCTACATTATTAAGTTAGACCTTTCGTGGTAAGTTGTGCTGGATCTGAACTTTTACGGTTACTATGATGAATAACACTTAAGGGCATTAATTTAAAAGTTTTAGGGAACGTTAATGAGGAGTTCCCATTGCGACGAAAAAACTATGAATGCAGGTTTTTAATAGGGCATATAAGCAATATCATAGGCAGAGCTGCTCTATCATAGCTGGTAATATCATTAATCTTTCAAAGGGGCGAATTTGATTGAAAATTAAAAGTTATAATGTCCTTTTTTAGAGTCAAAAGTGATTGGAAGGCAATCAGCCCTTCTCTTTAGCCCACATTTTTCCAAACACTTCCAATACAAATTTAAGATGGTCATTTTCCTCAGCATAGAACGGTCTAGTAACTATATCTCTGGGGTTATGGGCTGGTCAATCAACATAGTTATGCAATTCGTTCATTATGCTTAAAAACTAAATGCTGCTTTAAAATTAATTCAAGACGCACTATGTGTATTTGCCAATAAGACATCTCAGCAAAATCCTAAGAACGACTTAGGGTATTAAGTTCAAACTTTCGGGGCTACTTCTATTGCTACTTCTGCTCTTAAAATTTAACTAAATCAAAAGAGTGTAAGCGTATTGAGGCTGTCAAAGGGCACAGATGGAATTTTCTGGAAATTCTATTAAGTTTTATTTTTCAGGTCAATTGAGGAGGTATAAAACTAAAATCAACGCTACTATTTGTCTCAAGATTTTCGAAAGGATGTATGTTGTTAAAAAGTGTTAAAAAAGTTTCTCCAGCATACAAATAGCGAGCAAAAATATAAATTCTTTTTTTCAAAATAAGTTGATTAATGAGTAAATCTACTAAAAATCATCATCAATGAATAAATGAAACCCAAAACAAACAGAAATTACAATACATAACCAAGTCAAACTCAAAACGAGCATAAATTAACATAAGTAAGGCTCACAACTCCTTTGCCTCAAGCTCAGAACATGATTTACACTTTACTGAAAAAAAAATAAAATTGAATATTCATTATCAGTTTAATATACATATGCTGATATTTATTCCTTAAAATCCTTATGGTTTTTTATTCATTAGAGTCAAAAAGTTAAAACATTAAAATTTGAATTTTTTTTTCAGTAAAGTGCAAATTATATTCTGAATAGGTAGGAAGGCCAGGCGTTGCTGTGTTGGCCTCAGGGTGCATGGTGCTGCAGTGCGTTGTTAGTAGAAGTTGTTGTTTCAAGATGGTAAAACACTGATAAATATTTCAGTCATGAATGAATTCACTAGCTAAAAGATAAATTGACAATTTTATATGTCATTTTTTCCAAATGTAATAATTATTTCCTTCGCAAACTTGCCTCTATATATACATTTTTTTTTGCGATGGAAATATTCAAAATCCCTAAAGTCTTTGCTTTTGGTGTCTATCTCCAACAACTTTGTTTCGGATTTTTTATTTTAAGATATCTTCGACTAGAGGTCTTGATAACGAACTATCAAACAGGTTGTGGTTACGGACTAAGTAAGGACTGTAATAGTAACCCAAAGTCTCAAAAAAAAGAGTTTTCATGACAGTTAATACATTAAAAGAATTGGCCTTTTATGGTAATTCCAATATACACAATTCAGCAAGTTTAATGTTACCCATCAAAAGCTACGAGCATGAGGAAATTTGCCTGGTTTTCAAAAAAGGTAGGAAGCACCACCAAAAAGTCGCGGGATCCTAATGAAAATCACACCGTCAAGTTCAGTATGTTAGAGAACCCTCCTGTACAGGTTTCAAGCTCCTACACATAAAAATGTGGAATTTTGTATTTTTTTACCTGAAGAAAGATAACTGATTCGTGTTTATTTGTTTTAATTAATTAAAAAACTTCTGAAAAAAGTTTTTCAAAGAAAAATAAACTCCATATTAAACTTAGGATCAGAAGAAATGAAAACCTACAATAATTCAAACTCAAAACGACCAGAAATAAAGGAAACCCAAAACGAACAGGAACTAAATAAACAGTCATGGTAAAAAAAAAAAAACAAAAAAGAAAATGCAACAAGTACTAACCAAAATGAATAAAAAAAAAATCAAGATTAAAACGAACAAAATTCTTCTGCTATTGAAGTGTAAATGGACCCAAAACGAATAAGGGTTAAATAAAAATTTATACCAAAACACATACAACATATAGTAACAAAAATTTTAAAACGAGTGAAACTTAAATTGAATATGCAAATCAAGCTCAAAATGAACAAAAATCACTACAAACAGGAGTTTGGGCACTGCCCCTTTCCGTACCTGCAAAAATCTAAAACGTCATTGCCGCTTTACTGGAAACGAATTATATTACAAATATTTTCTTTTGTATTTCTTACAACATTGAAAATAAGCGTAAAAATTACAGTAAAATTAAATTTTGAACTAATGAGCTTTCATCAATTGACATCATTGTATGTAAAATATTCAGTTTAATTTTATTATTTCTTTCCAAGACTGTTTAAGTCAGATATAGTTTTAATACAAACAAGAGTTTGGATACTACGCCCACTGTGACTGTAGAAGTCTAAAGCTTACAGCGTCATTGGCGCTTCACAGAATTAAATAAAAAAAACAAGTTTTTTCAACTGAAAGTAAGGAGTGACATCAAAACTTAAAACGCACAGAAATTACTTCGTATATGAAAGAGGCTGCTTCCTCATCAACGCCCCGCTCTTTACGCTAAAGTTTGACTCTTTCTCTCAATTCTTCTTTCTAAAACAGTAAAAAACTTTAGCGTAAAGAGCGGGGCGTTGATGAGGAAGCAGCCTCTTTCATATACGAAGTAATTTCTGTGCGTTTTAAGTTTTGATGTCACTCCTTACTTTCAGTTGAAAAAACTTGTTTTTTTTATTTAATTTCTGAACGTTTTTGAATCAATGCATGTTTTGATTTTGGCTCTCCGCAGAGGAATGATCAAAACGAAATTTGCATATTTTTTTTTCGGCTCAATGTTTTTCTCATAATTTTGATCGAATGATTTTGAGAAAAAAAGAGCGGGGGACGAAGCCTAGTTGCCCCCCTATTTTTTGGTTAATTAAAAAGGCAACTAGAACTTTTAATTTTTTACGAATCTTTTTATTGGTAAAAGATTTACGTAACTTATAAATTAGCTTACGTAAAGAACTTTTGTATTCTCATGTTTTTATTACATATATGAGGGGATTCGCCCCATCGTCAGTACCTCGCTCTTTACACTAAAGCTTAAATTTTATCCCAATTCATTAAGAATGACCCCCTGAATCACAAAAGCCGTAGAATAAGTAGTTGAAATTACCGAAAATACTTTAGCGTAAAGAGCGAGGTATTAGAAGGAGGTGAGCCCCTCATATGGGTAATAATTTCTGTTTGTTTTAAGTTTTATTGCTGTTCCTTACTTCCAGCTGAAAAAGCTTTTTCACTTTTATTTTTTAATTGTTTTTTTTTTTTAATAATGCTAGTAAATCCTGCTCTCCCTTCATGGAAATTTTCTTCTCCCATTACAAATTCTCGAAGGAAAGTTCCCCCAGCATATCCCCCTCTTCTCAACCCCTCCCCAAAACCAAAAAAATCCTCCTGAAAACGCCTGTATATTTCCCAATAACCATTACTATATGTAAGCACAGGTCAAAGTTTGTAACTTGTTGCCCCTCCCACGGGGACTGTGGGGGAGTAAGTCGTCCCCAAAGACACAGTTATAAGGTTTTTCGACTACGCTGAATAAAATGGCTATCTCAGAATTTTGATCCGTAGACTTTGGGAAAATAATTAGCGTGGGAGGGGGCCTAGGTGCCCTCCAATTTTTTTGGTCACTTAAAAAGGGCACTAGAACTTTTCATTTCCGTTAGAATGAGCCCTCTTGCAACATTCTAGGACAACTGGGTCGATACGATCACCCCTGGGAAAAAAAAAAAACAAAAAAAAAACAAAAAAACAAATAAACACGCATCCGTGATCTGCCTTCTGGCAAAAAATGCAAAATTCCACATTTTTGTAGATAGGAGCTCGAAACTTCTACAGTAGGGTTCTCTGATACGCTGAATCTGATGGTGTGATTTTCGTTAAGATTCTATGACTTTTAGGGGGCGTTTCCCCCTATTTTCTAAAATAACGCAAATTTTCTCAGGCTCGTAACTTTTGATGGGTAAGACTAAACTTGATGAAACTTATATATTTAAAACCAGCATTAAAATGCGATTCTTTTGATGTAGCTATTGGTATCAAAATTCCATTTTTTAGAGTTTTGGTTACTATTGAGCCGGGTCGCTCCTTACTACAGTTCGTTACCACGAACTGTTTGAAACGAATTACATTACAAGTATTTTCTTTTCCAGTACATTGAAAATGAACATAAAAATTACAATGAAGAAGAATCTTGAACTGAAGAACTTTCAATAGTTAATATTATATATATATATATATATATATATATATATATATATATATATATATATATATATATATATATATATATATATATATATATATATATATATATATATATATATATATATATATATATATATATATATATATATATATATATATATATATATATATATATCAAATATTCAGTTTGATTTTATTAGTTCTTTCCAAGACTGTTCAAGACAAATGTAGTTTTCAGTAAAGCGCCAATAATGCAATATGTTTTAGACTCTTACATTGAGGAAAGAAGGGGGTACACGAAGTCTTGTTTTTAGTAATTTTTGTTCATTTTAGGCTTCATTTCCATATTCAATTTAGTTCGTTTTTTATTGCCAAAGTTTCAAGTTTTCAAAATTCTCTTTTCCAAAATATTTTTTAATACATATTCAAATATTAAAATATTTAAATTTACATGGTAGTATTTCAATGACTAATTTAGTTTCGGATTAAAATACCGTTAATTTTTTTTCGGGGTAGGGACGGGGTGGGTCATGGAGGACCAGAGGTCAGCTCCCATAAGTTTTGGAATAAAATATTATTAATAATTTTTTGTTTGGGAGAGGGACGGGTCAGAGAGGGAGGATGAGGGGTTAGCTCCCATGACTTTTGGAATGAAATATCGCTGATAAGTTTTTTTTTGGGGGGGAGAGGGGCTGGGCCGCGACTGGAGGGCCAGGGGTCAGCTCCCATTTTTGGAATAAAATATCGTTAATAATTTTTTTGGGGGGGCGTCGGGCCATAGAGGGAAGACCAGGGGTTAGCTCCCATGGTTTCTGTAACAAAGTCTCGTGAATATTTATCCTTTTGGGCGGGGGCTGACAATGGAGAGGACCAGGGGTGAGTTTCCATGATTTTGGAATAAAAATCGTTAATGAGTTTTGTAGGGGGCTGGGTCATGGATGGAGGTTCAAGGGTCATCTAGGATTTTTGGAACAAAATACCGTTATTTTTTGGGGGGGGGCATAGAGGGAGGGTCAGGGGTAAGCTTTCTGATGTTTCGAATGAAATATTGTTAATAAGTTTTTTGGGGGAGGGGCAGGGGTCAGCTCCCAGGATTTTTGGAATAAAATATCGGTAATAAGTTGTTTTGTTTGGTGGGGGGAGAGGTGATTGGGCCGTGAAGGGAGGGTCAGGGGTAAGCTTCCATGATGTTGGCAATTAAATACTGTTAATGAGTTTTTTGGGAGGTGGGGGCTGGGCCATGGAGGAAAGGCCAGGAGTCAGCTCCCATGATCTATATATATAAAAATAAGTTGTTTGTTTGTGTGTCTGTCGACTGACGTCATGTTTGTGTGTTGACTGACGTCATGTTTGTCGACTGACGAAATTACAGACCGGGACACAAATGACGACCGGGACATAGGGAATATAAATGACGACCGGGACACTCAAAGAGAAATTACAGACTGGGACACCGGGACACAAATAACGACCGGGACACAGGGAATATAAATCACGACCGGGACACAGGGACAAAACTACAACGGGGACGCCGGGGGCACAGGGGGGATATATAAATGACGACCGGGACACAGGGAATGTTCGATTAGCAATCACCATCACCAAAGCACCGGGACACAAATGACGACCGGGACACAGGGAATCATGCACAGACAATGGAACAGCCAAGAATGTCTTATATTCGCAAGTTTTATATATATATATATATATAATATATATATATATATATATATATATATATATATATATATATATATATATATATATATATATATATATATATATATATATATATATATATATATATATTCACAGGTGGGACACAGAGACACAACTACAATGGCGAGTAACTAATATGGCGCGTAACGACTTACGCGCGCGGGGGGGCTTGGGGGCGCGAAGTGCCCTCACCAACTAGGTGTTGGGGTGGCGCGAAGTGCCACCCCAACAGCTAGTTTTGGATAAAATATTGTTAATAATTTGTTTTTTGGGGGAGTTAGGGCCATAGAGGGAGGGCCAGGCGTTTGGCTCCTAAGATTTTGGGAATTAAATAACGTTAGTGAGGTTTTGTGTGTGTGTGTGTGGGGGGGTAGGTTTAAGGCGGGAGACTTTTACATTGAGGGAATAAGGGGGTTCACGAACTCTTGTTTGTAGGGATTTTTGTTCATTTTAGGCTTGATTTCCATATTCAATTCAATTCGTTTTTGATTGCCGAAGTTTCAAGTTTTCAAAATTCCCTTTTCCAAAAAAATTTTTATATATATTCAAATATTAAAATATTTATATTTAAATGGTAGTATTCCAGTGAGTAATTTGGTTTTGGATTAATATATCACTAATTTTTCTGTCGGGGGAGGGAGGGAAGTGGGCCATAGAGGGCCAGTGGTCAGCTCCCATTAGTTTTGGAATGAAATATCTCTGATAAGTTGTTGTCTTAGGGGGGGGTCAGACCGTGGAGGGATGGCCAGGGTTCAGTTCTCAGGATTTTTGGAATAAACGTTGCTAATAAGTTTTTTTTAGGGAGGTCGGGCCAGGGCTCAGCTTCCATGATTTAGGAATAAATAATCAGTAATAATTTTTTGGGGGGTACGCGCCATGACAGGAGGGACAGGGATCCCATGATTTTTGGAATAAAGCATCGTTAATAAGTTTTTTTTGGGTGGGGTTTGGTCCAAAGAGGGCGGGCCAGGAGTCAGCTTCTTCAATTTTTAGAATAAAATATCGTTAATTTTCTTGGAGGGGGATTGGGTCATTGAGTGATGGCCAGGGGGTCAGCCCCCATGGTTTTTAGAATAAAATGCTTTTTTCGGGGTGGGGGGTTACGGAGGGAGGGCCAGGGATCAGGTCCCATGATGTTTAGAATAAAATATCTTAAATGAGTTTTTGTTTTTTTGGTGGCGGTCGGGTCTTAGAGGGAGGGCCAGGGGTCAGCTCCCGTGATTTTTCGAATAAAATATTGCTGATTGGTTTTTAGGAAGAGGTTGTGCCATAGAAGGATGGCCAGGTGTCAGCTCCCATTACTTTTGGGATAAAATATTTCAAATAAATTCTTTTGGAGGGGGGGGGGGTCAGACCATGGATGGATGACCATTTTTAAGTTACCATGATTTTTTAAATAGAATTCCGTTTATAAGTTTTTGGGAGGGAGGTTGGGCCATAGAGGGAGGGCCAGGGGTCAGATCCCATGAATTTTGGAATAAAATGTCCTTAATAAGATTTTTTGGAATGGGGGGGGGTCGGTTTCTGGTGGGATGGTCAAGGGTCAGCTTCCATGATTCTTGGAATAAAATATCGTTAATAACTTTTTGGGAGGGTGGTCTGGGCCACGGCTGGAGAGCCAAGGGTTAGCTCCCATGATTTTTGGAATAAAATATCATTAATAAGCTGTTTTTTGGGGGGGTGAGGGTGGGGGGTGTTGGACCATAGAGGGAAGACCAGGGGTCAGCTCCCATGATTTTTGAATTAAATATTGGTAGTAAATTGTTTTGTTTGGTGGAAGGAGAGGTGGATGGACCGTGGAGAGAGGGTCAGGGGTAAGCTTCCATGTTGTTTTGAATAAAATATTGTTAATAAGTTTTTTGAAGGGTGGGGGCTGGGCCATGGAGAGAAGGCCAGGAGTCAGCTCTCGTGAATTTTGGATAAAATATTGTTAATATGCTTTTGGGGAGTTCGGGCCATAGAGGGAGGGGAAGGGATTGGCTCCTATGATTTTTGGAATTAAATAACGTTAATATTTTTTTTTGGGGAGGGGGTCAAGGTGTGAGTCAGAGGCCATCTCCCCTGAATTTTGAAATAAAATGTCGTTAATAAGTTTTTGAGGGGTTGGGTCATGGAGGGAGGACCAGGGGTCAGCTGCCATGATTTTTATAATAAAATACCGATAATAAGTTGTTTTTTGTGAGGAGGGGTCCGATCACAACGGGACGGCCAGGGACTAGGTCCCATGATTTTTGGAATAAACTATCGTTAATGATATTTTTTTTGGATGGGGTTTGGTCCATAGAAGGCGGGCCAGGGGTCAGCTCCTGTGATTTTTGGAATAAAGTATCGTTAATATTTTTTTTTGGGGGGGGGTTGGGTCATTGAGGGATGGCCAGGGGTCAGCCCTCGTGATATTTGAATGAAATATCGTTCATAGGTATTTTGTGAAGGGGGGGTTCGGTCCATGGAATGAGGTTTAGGGGTCATCTCCCATTACTTATGAGATAAAATGTCGCTAACATTTTTTTTTACTTTTTTCGGAGGGGTCATGGAGGGAGGGCCAGGGGTTAGTTCCCTTAATTTTCTGAATAATACAACGTGAATAAGTTTTTATTTGGGGGAGGTGGGCACGGAGGAATACCAGGGATCAGGTACCATGACTTTCCGAATAGAACATCGCTAACACTTTGGGGGGACATGGAGGGATGGCCTGGAGTCAGATCCCAAGTTTTGGAATAAAATATCGTTAATATTTTGTTGTTTTTTGGGGGGAGGCTTTGGGCCATTGAGGGAGGGCCAGGGTTAGGCTCCCATCATTTTTGGAATAAAATGTTGCAAAAGGGCAAAAGAAATTTTGATTTTCAATCGAATGAGCCTGCTCTAAAGTTTATTTGACCACGCCTTCCATAAAAAAATTATCTGTTACCGAAAGGTAACTAGCGTATATTTATTGCCCTTTCCCCACGGACTGGAGAATGAATTTTTCAAACCCGAAACCATAGTTATTTGACATTTTGACTATTTCAAACAGAATGAGTCTCAAAATTTTAATCTGATACATTTGGGGAAGAGGGAGTGGGAGGGGGCTAGTTGCCTTCTGATCAGTTTTGACTCTTAAAAAGGAACTAGAGCTTCAAAATTTTGATCAAATAAACTTTCTTCAAAGTTTTTGCAACCACTACTCCAATAAAAACGGGATTTGCCCCTGAGGCATAGCCTACAATCCTTGCCTCGGTCTTTGGGGATTACGTCAACCCTGAAGGCTTTGTTAACTAATTTTTGGACTATTTTGAACAAAATGGCTATCTTAAAAGCTTGATCGGATGCATATTGGGGAAAGAGGGTTTGGGGGTGGGAGGAGCAATTTGCCTTCCGATTACTTTTGACTATTTAAAAGAAAAATAGGACGTCCAATTTCCAATCAAATGAGCCTCTTCCAAAGTTTATGCGGCCATCTTTTCCATAAAACCTTATATGCCCCCGGGGTATACAACCCTTGTTCCAGGACTCTGGGGTTGTATCAACCCCAAAGGCATTTTTATAAAATCTTCGGACTACTTTGAACATAATGTCCGTCTAAAATTTTCGATCAGATGCATTTGAGGAAAGAGGGCCTCTTGCCCTTGGATCACTTTTGGCTTTTAAAATGGGGAACTAGAACTTTCTATTTCCAATCAAATGAGCCTTCTCCAAAGTTTATATGGCCACTCCCTTCCATAAAACCTTCTATGCCCCCAGAGAATAACTTACAACTCTTGACCCTGGGCTTTGCAGGGTTGTGACAACTGCTGAGGTATTCTTATATGACAAATGCACTTTTTTGAACAAAATGGCTATCTCAAAATTTCGACTGAATTTGTATGGGTAAAAAGAGTGTATTGGGGGCTAGTTGCCCTCTGATCACTTTGTACTCTTAATAAGGAACTAGAAGGTTCAAATTCTAATCAAATGCGCCCCTCTCCGAAGTTTATACGATCACCCCTCCCGTAAAACCTTCAATGCCCCCGGTGGATAACTTGTAAAACTTGTCCCCGGGCTCTGGGGGTTTTTGTCAACCCTTTAGTATTGTTGGATGATCTTTGCGCCATTTTCAGCAAAATGGCTGTCTAAAAAATTCGATTGAATGCATTTGGGGAAAAGAAAGTGTTGGGGGGAGGGGCAAGCTACCCTCCGGTCCCTATTTAATCTTACAATGAAAACTAGAACTTTCGATTTCTCAATCATTTGAGCCTCTCCGAAGCTCATAGGACCCCCTCTTCCATAAAAACCATAAAAACGCCCCTGCGGCATAACCTACAATCCTTCAATGGGCTCTGGGGGAAGGTGGGTGGGTTTGTGTTGACCCCAAAGTTCATGTTATCTGATCTTTGCAATATTGGATCAAACTGGCTTTCTCAAAATTTTGAGAAAAGAGGGCGGGTGGGGGTAGATGCCCTCTGATCACTTTTGACTCTTAACAAAGAAAACTAGAACTTTCAATTTGCAATAAAATGAGCCCCCTCCGAAGTCTATTTGACAACCCCCTCTTTAAAGACGTTAAAGATTCCGGGGTGTAACATAACACTTGCCCCTGGGTTCTGGGGGTTTGTGTCAACCCTGGACTTTTTTTTTTATCTGATCTTAGAACTATTTTAACAAAATTGCTATTTCGAAATTTTGAAGAAAAATGGGTGTTTGGGGAAAAATGGCTCGGGGGAAAGGTAGTTGCCCTCTGATCACTTTTTGTTCTTAAGAAGGGCACTAGAACTTCCGATTTCCAATCAAATGAAACCTCTATAAAGTTTATACTACCATCCCTTCAATAAAAATCTAATCTGTCCCCAAGGTATGACTTAAAACAATTGCCCCTGGGCTCTGGGGGGTGTATCGGCCCCGGAATTTTGTTATTTGATCTTTGGACAATTTTAGACAAAATGGGTATATAGAAATTATTATCGGATGCATTTGGGGAAATGCACCCGATCTTGCTCCAAGGTTATGGGGGGGGGGGTATGTCGACCCCAAAGTTTTTGTTGTCTGATTTTTGCACTATTTTGAACACAAGGGCTATCTAAATATTTTTGATGGGATGCACTTGGGGAAAAGAGGGTGTAGGGGGGGGGGGTCTAGTTGCTCCATTATCACTTTTGACTCTTTAAAAGTGAACTAGAACTTCAAATTTCCTACCAAATGAGCCCCTTCTGAAGTTTATACGAGCACCCCTTTCATAAAAACCATATATGTCCCGAGACATAACTTACAATGCCTGTCCCCAGGCTCTGGAGGGTTATGTCGACCCCTGAATTTTTATTATCTGAGCTTTGAACTGTTTTTAACAAAATGGGCATCTAAAATGTTCTTATCAGATGCGTTTTGGGAAAAAGGACGTGAAGGGGGGCTAGTTGGCCTTCGATCACTTTTGACTCTGAAAAGGGACACTATAACTTCCTATTTCAAATTGAATGAATCCCCTCCGAAGTTGTTACGGCCAAAACCTCCATATGAAGTGCCTCTGGGAAAAATAAATGAATAAATATAAAATATTGAAGCTTTATGGTCTTTACTATAGGCAAAGGCCTAAGGCCTTTTTTTCCTGGTGTGATTATATCGAACCAATGGTCCTCGAAGATAGGGAGATATCCTGTTCGAGCGAAAATAAAAAATTCTAGTGCCTCTTTTAAGAGACAATAAGTTTGGGGTGAAACTAGCCTACCTTCCATGCCCTTTTTTCCCAAATACATCCGATCAAAATTTGGAGATAGCTGTTTGATTCAACATAGTTGAAAGGTGTAATAACAATACCTTTGGTAATTCCATGGCCTCCCGTAGTCCTCGGGGAGGAAGCGTTGTAAAGTGCACAATTTGCCCATTGTTCAGAAACAGCGTTTGTTAGTTGGAAACATACGAAAATTATTTGTTATGGGGGAATATTCTGCGGATGATTCAACTATGTTGAATCTAACGGTTACCTCAAAATTTTGATCGGATATCTTTGGGGATTTTCCAAGGGGAGAATTCCCAAATTCTGACATTCCCAAATACTTTCTTGCTTTTTGGGAATTTCCATTTTTTTTTTGCAATAAACATTAACTTTTAAGCTAAAATGAAATAATGGTTACCATTTCTGAATCCGCTTTAAATTTCAAATTTTCTCACGTGATTGTTCAGACCGTGTTTTGAACTTTTGGTTACTATAGGCCGTGACTTGCTCCCTTCATCCATTAGGATGGATGTGTTGATGCAACTATGATGAGTTATGTAAATAAACGGGAGGTGTTTATATCCCCGTTCTTTTCTTCTAACTTTGCAGTTTTTATTTCTTAACGTGTAATCATTTTTAGGCTAACAGGATTAAACAGTAATTAAGCTTTTACAGGATTTTTTTTTGTAAAATGAAGATTTTGCTTCTAATGTATTTTGGACAGCCGCATTGGCGAATTAAAGAACCAATTTAGACTTTTTTGGAGGGTTTCTTGGTTTTATTAGTTTTGTAATTCTGTGCCCTATCCTGGGAAAACGAGAAAAAAAGCAGTCTCTGTGTAACTAAATGAACATTCGCCTTTAAATGCGTAAAACCTGGGATAAATCCCACTTAAGAAACAGCGCTTAGCTTTTCTTTTCAACTTGTTTCTAATATGTATCTGTTTTTGATCAACTTCACCCTTTTTGTTATGAAATAATTATATTTTCAGTGTAATGGCTATGACTTCACGATGGTTACTCACAAGAAAGCTGTTGACTACATTAAAAAACATAACGTTCTGAATATGCTTATAGCACGAAAAGGCGTTACTCATTCTTGAACGATTGCACTACTTTGCCATTCTGGTCGGATGTAAAATCGTATTCTTCTTCTTTCTTAATGTGTTTTCTATGATGTGTATGCTTTGCGTTTAGAAATATATGATTATTTTAGAACCTAGCAAAATTCATAAGCGAGATTGTTTCTACAGTAGAAATTCTTGTGATTAGAAAACTACGCTTACTTCAAATAATGTACGAGGTGTATGCGATGAACTAAAAAGTAATTATCTTTTCATTTATCTATCAGTTTACACTGAAGTAAAAGTGAATGAATTTATAAAAGTACAAACGGTATTGAGAAAAGTTAAGTCAAAAATCATGCCAATATCATACGAATAAATCAAATTAGATCATAACGATTTTACAGTACAACTTTTTTGTCCTCTAAACTATGTTGGGATGGAAAAAAGAATGTATTCATCAGTTGGCAAGAAATTTTCAGTTTCATTAAAGTAGCATAGATTAACGTAGAAGGAAATAGGTAAATAATTCTGACCAGAAAATACACTTTAGAATGATTTCTTTTAGGCCTTCTTTTCACGAATAGACAGTTGGGAAAAAATCAAACTGCCCTGGAAAGTAATGGAAGTTCTTAGCAGAGGCAAAATCAAAGCACACTTTGATGTTGGTGAACCCCCATAGGAGTGTGGGAATTTAAAGAGTCTTATCATTGAGTGTTCCAGCTAATAGCAAATCGTCCTCCTTTGTGTGCAGCCTTGTGTAAAATATTCAACTTTTAATGAAAGCTGGGCGTGACAAAAAAAATAAACAGGGTTTTCTTTCAAAGGAGTCTGGTTTCTTAACTTGTCATTATTTATATTATACTCCTAGGAGGGTGTAAAGAGGGAGGCTTTGAACAGATTGGGATGGAAAAAGAGCCTGTGTAACTGTGTTGGTCTTGGGCGGCTTGGTGCTGCGGTGAGCTGTTAGTAGTAGTAGTAGTGTGATATAAATAATTGTTTTGAGATGGAGAAAAAGCATGCGTAGCTGTATTGACCTCAGGTGATTTGGTGCTGCAGTGAGTTATTAGTAGCTGTAGTAGTAGTATATTTATGATGCATAAATTCTTCTTCATGATATCATATAACTTTATGGTATGTGGCATAGGTAATACTTGCACTAAGAGGTCGAGGGAGAGAGGCCTACGGAAAGAAATTCATGCTAAAAAATCTATTTCTCCAAGATTAGTGTTCGTTTTCTTGTCTGATTACTAAAAAAGGGAATAGGTTTAAGTTCAGATTTAACTCATTGAAGTATGTCGTTGCTACCGGGTCTTAAAGAAAAAAATAATAAAAAAAAACAAGTTTTTTCAACTGAAAGTAAGGAGTGACATTAAAACTTAAAACGAACAGAAATTACTTCGTATATGAAAGGGGCTGCTTCCTCATCAACGCCCCGCTCTTTACGCTAAAGCTCGACTCTTTCTCTCTACTCTTCTTTTTAAAACAGTAAAAAACTTTAGCGTAAAGAGCGGGGAGTTGATGAGGAAGCAGCCCCTTTCATATACGAAGTAATTTCTGTTCGTTTTAAGTTTTAATGTCGCTCCTTACTTTCAGTTGAAAAAACTTTTTTTTTTTATTTAATTTCTGAACGTTTTTGAATCAATGCATGTTTTGATTTTGGCTCTCCGCAGAGGAATAATTAAAACGAAATTTGCATTTTTTTTTTTTTTTTTTTTTTTTTTGGCTAAATGGCTTTCTCATAATTTTGATCGAATGATTTTGAGAAAAAAGAGCGGGGGAGGAAGCTTAGTTGCCCTCCAATTTTTTTGTTAATTAAAAAGGTAACTAGAACTTTTAATTTTTTACGAATCTTTTTATTAGTAAAAAATAAACTTAACTTAAAAATTAGCTGACGTAAAGAACTTTTTATTCTCATGTTTTTATTACATATATGAGAGGGTTCGCCCCCTCGTCAGTACCTCTCTCTTTACACTAAATCTTAAATTTTGTCCCAATTCATTAAGAATGACACCTGAATCGCAAAAGCCGTAGAATAAATAGTTGACATTACTAAAAATACTTTAGCGTAAAGAGCGAGGTATTAGGAGGAGATGAGCCCCTGGTATGGTTAATAATTTTTGTTTGTTTTAAGTTTTAATGCTGCTCCTTACTTCCAGCTGAAAAAAACTTTTTCATATTTATTTTTTCATTGTTTTTTTTTTAATAATGCTTGTAAATCCTGCGCTCCCTTCATGGAAATTTTCTTCCCCCATGACAATTTCCTCGATGGAAAGTTCCCCCAGCATATCCCCCTCTTCTCAACCCCTCTCCCCAACCAAAAAATCCTCCTGAAAACGCCTGTACCCTTCCCAATAACCATTACTATATATAAGCACTGGTCAAAGTTTGTAACTTGTAGCCCCACCCACGGGGACTGTGGGGGAGTAAGTCGTCCCCAAAAGACATAGATATAAGGTTTTTCGACTACGCTAAATAAAATGGCTATCTCAGAATTTTGATCCGTTGACTTTGGGAAAATAATTAGCGTGGGAGGGGGCCTAGGTGAACTCCAATTTTTTTGGTCACTTAAAAAGGGCACTAGAACCTTTCATTTCCGTTAGAATGAGCCCTCTCGCAACATTCTAGGACAACTGGGTCGATACGATCACCATTGGAAAAAAAAAACAAAAATAAAAACAAACAAACAAATTAACACGCATCCGTGATGTGCCTTCTGGCAAAAAATACAAAATTCCACATTTTTGTAGATAGGAGCTTGAAACTCCTACAGTAGGGTTCTGTGATACGCTGAATCTGATGGTGTAATTTTTGTTAAGATTCTGTGACTTTTAGGGGGTGTCTCCCCCTATTTTCTAAAATAACGCAAATTTTCTCAGGCTCGTAACTTTTGATGGGTATGACTAAACTTGATGAAAATTATATATTTAAAATCACCATTAAAATGCGATTCTTTTGATGTAGCTATTGGTATCAAA
Source organism: Artemia franciscana (assembly GCF_032884065.1). NCBI lineage: Eukaryota > Metazoa > Arthropoda > Branchiopoda > Anostraca > Artemiidae > Artemia > Artemia franciscana. Next base: position 25,817,791 of record NC_088875.1, read on the forward strand.
ATTCCATTTTTTAGAGTTTTGGTTACTATTGAGCCGGGTCGCTCCTTATTACAGTTCGTTACAACGAACTGTTTGATCTATGAAGTTTATGGTAGCTAAAACAGCATTTGGATGAAAAAATCTCCAATATAATCACTTTCTTTATATGCTTTCGAAAAAAGGAACAAAAAGTAAAAGAAGACATTTTTTCCCTTTTTTTCGACTATAAGTTCAGAAATTTTAATTGCTTCTTGCTGTTATCCTAAGTAAAGTACATAAAAAAGCAGTGACTCACATATATCTAAATTTGAATTAATTAGATTCTTCGTGAATCCGCACTGTTTTCACTTACTGACGTTAACAATTCTATTTTAATTCCTGATCAAAAATTTTCAAACCGAAAAGAACAATTATCTCCGAATTTTAACATGTTCCAGTAACCAAAATTAGAGGCTATGCCATGAGCTATTTAAATAATAAAAAAAAAAGCTATCACAAGCCCGAAGGATCGAATTTGAATTTCTGGGTCAGTAAATAAAAACAGGATAATCAAAAAAGTATTAAAAAGAACGAAAACAAAGAGACTGGAAAAATAATGCCACAATTAAAATCTCTGAAGGAAAATCCATCCGAGATGTAAACGAGATTATGTTTAAGTCGTTAATAAGTTAAATTAACTTGTATTCATTCGATCCACATAGCAAAGTATCTATCCTGTCAACATCCTGTTCTTCAATTCGCAGTTCATCCAACATCGTGATCAATTACGTCTCAATGCAACATGTGCTTCACCTTATGCAAAAAGTTCCGTATCCAGATAGATAACTGCTTTATAGACAGTATATCCTTGCATTTTATGTACTGAACATGCCCAACTGAGAATTAATGGAATATATCTTAAATTAAAACAAACAAAAAAGATACTTTCTAACCTGTGAAGCAAACTACTTGTAATACTACATAGCCTTGGAACCATAAAGACCTATAATAACAACCTTTCATATTTTCAGTAAGGAATCATGGTTGCAGTGATAGCTTCAACTAGCGAAGAATGAGCGACATCCCATAGTAGCCAATAACTCATTAAAGCGTTTTGAAACAAATTAGCTAGTGAGAAAAAATTGCCATTTCTATCTGATTCAAGAACACTACTACTAATACTAACAGCTCAGTGCAGAACCAAGCTGCCTGAGGCTAACCCAGCTACACATGCTCCTAATCCGTCCCAATCTTTTCAGTCTTCCTCTTTACACAATACCAAGAAGTTCCCGTTTGCCTCAAATTTTTCTTATGACATTCTCTCATCCCATTCGCAAACGACCTGTTCTTCGTTCGGCCCTAGACGGCTGGCCGATAAGTGTGATCTTTGGCAGTTTGTTATCCTTCATCGGCAGAACCTGTCCTAGCGTGCTCAATCTTTTTCTCATTATAGCCCTAGTAAGTAGGGTAGAACCATATTTTTCGCACAGCTTACTGTTTGAAATACAATCGATCAGTTGAGTATCCAAAACAATTCGTAAGCAATTTCAGGGCTACCACAGCTTGAAGGAGTTAACAATAGGACTTTTTTTATTAATTCAAGTTCTATTTATTTTCATAAAATAACAAAAACAATATCCCAAAGGGCTCAATGGCCCGTTATTTGGGAAAAGGCATACAATAAATAAAGAATCATAAAACCTGTCATAAACATACTAGCCAACATCTAAATATAAATAAATAAGGAAAAGAAATCTACTCACCGGCAGTCCCCACGAAACAGCGACCCTCACATCACCCGACAATAAAATACAATTTAAAATTCCCGCGTCATCGAGGATACAACACCAACAAAACAACAACCCAAAAAAGAAAAAAAAATAATAAATAAACCATAAGAAACATTTAATAAGAAACTTTTCATCTGTCTCTTGAAGGAGCCAAATGTTCGTGACTGTCGGATCTCAGCGGGAACCAAGTTCCAAGCACGCCCCACAGTCACAGCCAGGCCGAAGTCTGAACGAACCGAGGGACTAGCTGGAATCATCACATCCTTCCTGTTACAAACCATATACGAATTTACTTCCCCTACTAGTATAAGCAGTCCCGAAAAACAACATGGGAGATCTCCCCAGAAGTATTGACTTTTTTGGCGGAAAAAGGGTCTTTCTAACAGCGAAAAAAGGACCAATAAGGATCTGATGCAGCTGTTGTTTACCATAGGAAAGACAATCAACATCATACTTGATATTCATCACATTGCTCAAAAATCTGAAACCAGAATGATCGGCAATGTAGCGTCATCATCTTCTGGAAAATCATAGGTAATATCAAGATGATCCGACACCTTGGCTTTCCATATTTGCTGTTTTTTCTGGCTTTGACGTTTCTTCTTTAGACCTTCAAAAGTGCAGTTATTAACAATTGCCTTTATTCTTGCATATAATTATCTGAGTATAAACAAAGAAATGAAGATGATAAACGGCTCTATGGCCAGTAAATGAAAAAGAAGAGAACAAAATATCAAACAAATATTTCGCCCGTATATAGCAAGGCGTCTTCAGTGTAGAAATTAATAAAAAAAAAAAAATAGAAACTAAAACTAGAAAATATATATAAATCTAGATTTGGCTAATATACAATTACTTACATATAAAATTGGCAGCTACCTTCACGAATCCAAAAAAGTAGCTGGATTGAAAATTTCAAATAACAAATGAACTAGACTATATTATTGCAACATTATTTTATGAAAAGATTGTGATGCTGCCAGTCGTTTAGGTATGTTACTTAAACTAGCCCCTTGGACATTTTGCAAGACTTGGTTTTTGAAAATGGGTTTATTTTTAAAAGTAATATCATCAATAGGACTTAAATTACTAGTTTCTCTATTAATTGATAAACCTGCGACAATGTGTTTTTTTTCTAATTTTTTCCATAGCCCACTGATCGAAACCTTTATCATTGGAAATGGCAGTTGCCTCCTCGAACGGTACAAAATGGTCCGGATGATATAAATTATGTTCTGCTAAAGCTGTAGTAAAACTTTCTGGAGGGTTTGTAAATGTTAGAGCATTATCAATTGAGTTTCGATGCTCTATTTACGTTCCTCACCAACACCGCTCTTAAGTCTACGATCTATTTACATTATTTCTTGTGCTTCTTTTGTCTTTCACCAAATTCATGGCAATCTTCCAAAATCTCTTCAAGAGACTCCTCTGTTTATTTCTGATTCAGCTCCGTATAGCCTTCGTTCTTCAAATAATATGTACATTCCGCCTACCCCTGCTATTTGATCAGATTTCAATTACCTCATTGCTTATCAACACGTCTGGAATTCACTAACTTCTTCAGTAGAGAGATGCCGCTCGTTTGGGACTTTTAAAAGGATTCTTAAGGATCATTTAGTAAAGAATCATATAGAATATTTTTTTTCCCCTGAGGAGTTGATATCCCCTGAGTTTTGGTGATGGTGTATGGTTGTCCCCTCTGCGCTTTGAATCCCAGGTCTCAGGTATGTTCTCTTTTTCATCTTATGTGTTATTTGGCTATTGTTCTCTTTTTTGGTTGTTGCTTATATTGTATTTTTTGTATCCCCCTTGTATCACTGGCCATGTAGCCTTTCGAGGGGGAATAAGTGTATTGTATTTCCATTTTGTATTGTATTGAATAAAATTGTTCTTTTTTTCTTTTTCTTCTTCTATAAAACGTTCCACAAATTTTTAGTGCGTTCGACCGACGTAAAATTTTCCATGAGAGCAAGGAATGCTATACACTCCACTTACGCTCCCAAAATTTAGACATTTACTCAACAAGTTTTCTCTGGCTTTCAGCTTTTGATAGGTGAAATTTGATCAATCTCATATATTTGAAACCCGCATAAAAAAATTAATTCTTTTGACATATCTATTGTTTTCACCAGTTTTTGTTTTTAGAGTTTCGGTTACTATTGAGCCAAATCATTCCTTACTAACATTTTGTTCCCTCTCTCCGAAAAACATTTTAATGATATTGTATTCCAAAACTTATGGGAGCTGACCCCTGTCCCTCCATGGCCTAAATCCTCGCCCCTCCCCCAAAAAGTCATTTTGACGATATTTGATTCTGAAACTTATGGGAACTGCCCCCTCACTCTCCAAAGCATGTCCCGATCCCCAAAAAATAACTTATCAGCTAAATTTTATTCCAAAACTGAATGGAGCTCCCCTTGTCCTTCCCTGGCCTTCCTCCCCTCCCCGAAAAATAACTCATTAACGATATTTCCTTTCAAAACTTATGGGAACCTTTGTCGGGGGTTGTCCAATTTGCCCCCCCATCTTTCTCTCTAAGGAGCTATTAGGCAATCACCTCAAGTGGGTACTCGGTGTAAAAAAGTATTTTTCGTCATGAGCGCTAGTTTGTTTATCTTACATTTTCGACCATTGCTATTAGTGCATTGGTAGAACAGACACATCCTACTGATAAAATACCTTGAGTTACCGCAAGAAAATGTGTATATAAGATAGATTCATCTTAGAATGGAATGCTCACAAAGACGAATATGTGAAATGTGAGAAAAGCACTAGTGGAGACATCATTGGAAACGTATGTGTGCGTTTCCAAACGTGAGAGATTAAATTTCTTTGGAGCTCCAAAAATTTCAGAATTCGATAGACGACGAAGGCCGGTGTTTTTCTAGTGCTTGTGGTAAAACATTAGTGATTGATAAATCGTACTTTTAACTTTCTGGTATCAGCATTTTATCGATATCAAAAAAGAGACAGGCATACTTGTAGCAATGTCATAGGCCATATCTTGTCTATGTATTGCAACTGTTACCTTGTAAAAATAATTTTGTAATAGATAGTGAAATAACACGTAAACTAAAAAGGGCATTGGCAGATTATGTGTCTAATCATAGGCAGCGCAATAGCGCTGTCTAAGTAAAGAGTGATGTGGGGATAATTTATTTAGTTTTTTTTTGGTTTTACACCAGGGCTTTTCGTATCGAAGGAGCTGTCGCATATATCTTTGAGGATGACAACTCTTCCCCCCCCCCAGAGACAATGATTGTCAGTTATGCCCGTGGGGCATATAAGGTTATTATAGAAAGGGTGATCATATACCTTCGGTGGGGCTCGTTGGATTGCTAGTCAGAAGTTGTAGTACCCTTTATAAGATTCAAAGTGATTGGAGGGTGGACAATCCCCCACCCACCACCACATCTCGTATTTTCTCAAAATGTATCCGATATAAATTTTGAAATAGTCAATTATTGTCCTAGGAACTTCAAGAAAGACTCATTCGATTGGGAATTTAAGGGGTCTTTTTTTAACAGTCAAAAGTGGTTGGAGGGCAACAAGCCTCCCCCCCCATACCCATTAATTCCCTAAATACATCCGATAAAAATGTTGAGATAGCCACTTTGTTCAGCGTAGTTGAAGGGTCCGGAAATTCTGCCTTTAAGGATGACACCCCCTCCCAAGCTCTCAGTACAAGGGTTATAAGTTATGCCCAGAAGGTTTATAAGGTTCTTATGGAAAGGATGGTCGTATAAACTCCGGAAAGGGGCTCATTTGATTGGAAATCAGACGTTTTTAGTTAAAAAATTAAATTAAAAATTCAAGATTATAGTTTTTCAGTGCCGTTTGTTCAAAAATAGTCCAAGATCAAATAACGAGGCACATGGGGACAGAATCTCCCAGAGTGTGTAAGTTCTGCCCCAGGGGCTTATAAGGTTTTTATAGAGGAGCTGGTCGTGTCAACTTTAGAAGAGGCTCATTTGATTTGAAATGTATAGTTTTAGTTCCCTTTAAAAGTCAAATATAATGAAGAGCAACTAGCCCCCTCCCTTACATTCTGTTTTCCCAAAGCACATTCAATTGAAATTGCGAGATAGCCATTGTGTTACCAATAGTCCAAAATTATATAACAGTTTCTTTAGGGTATACACAATCCTCCAGAACCCATGGGCAAGGGTTGTAAGGTATTTTCGGGGCATATAATGTTTTTATGGTACGGGTAGTTGCATAATTTTTGAATCGGATGGAGCTCATTTTATTTGAAGTCGGAAGTTTTAGTGCCTTTTCTAAGAATGAAAAGTGAATGGATAGGTAATTCGCGCTTTACTGAAAATAAAATACGTTTCATATGTTTTCACTTTTTTACTTTCATAAATAAAAAAAAATAACAACACTTTAAGGAATATATATATATCAGTATATGTCAATTAAACTGACAATTCACGGTCATTTGATTTTTTTTTTTTTCAGTAAAGCACAAATTGTGTTCTGATCTCGGGAAGGCATGGAGGGTTATCAGCCCTGCTCGTGTTAATGTTTGCTCGTTTTGAGTTTGGCTCGGCCATTTATTGTAATTTCTGTTCGTTTTGAATTTCATTTATTTATTGACAGTGATTTGTGGTAGTTTTACGCTTTGAAGATATTTTCGCTCATTCTTCGCTTATTGGAGCTCTTTACTTTTCTTTCAAAAAACTTCTTTTATGATAAAAGTTTTTTTTTAAATTAATGAACATAAAGACAAAATGGATGAAAAGCAAGCAAGTGGAAATACTATTGATCTTGCCATAACAGATGTAGTCATTGAACCCAATAATAGCAAACTACAAAACGTATAATGAGCTTTTGGATGAAACTGTGATAAAAAATTTTATGACCGAAAGTGGAATAATGAATACTGTACTGTTTACGAAGTAAGAGAAAAGAAAAACTGCCTTGTCATGGGAGAACATGATGATTTGCCTTATGGAAAGGATTCGAAATATCCTAAGTTGTTAAGTGATATGCCAAACTCTTGGCCAATACCAGTGGTTCCTACTGTAAAATAATGCCAACTCAGAAAAAAATTAAATATAAATATGTAACCTTAGGTATTACTTGACCTCTTTATGGATTTCCAAGAAAGTACAAATTGTATTTTCAAATAATGCTAAATCAGGAATCAAATAAAGCTGCTCTTTTGTTACCACACTGCTTATTCTATACCTGTGATCTTGGTTAAGATCACCATGTTGTCTAAGGTAAAGCTCCATCTTTGAGAAGTCATCTATGCATTGTTATTTATTGGTCATAAATTGGATTTAAATGAAATAAATACAACATTTGATTCCCAAATTATTTTGTTTTCAGACATAATAGATCTAATCACTATTGCTGCTAGCCTTACCTATATGTATTTATTGTTTCGTATATCAGAAGGTTGCCCCCTCATCACTACTCCGCTTTTCACGCTAAAGTTCATTAGAAAGTTTAAAAAAGCTTCTTATTTTAATTGAAGGGAATTTGTGTTTCAAGAGTGTTTTTTAAAGATTATATACAAAAAATCAAATTATAGCACAAAAAACGAGGTATTGAGAAAAGATAAACTCCCATAATATACAAAAAAATATATTTTCATTTTAAGTTATTTTGTTGCTTCTCAGTTAAAGTGAAAAAATGTGTTTTTTAATTTAGTTTCTTATCATTTTTCTAATAATACCAAAACATTGATATTTCTCCATTCTAGAAAATTCCTTGAATCACAACTTTTCGTAAGTGAAGTACCCCCCCCCCCCCCACATGAAGAATATCCCCCGACAGTTCAATTTCCACTGAAATTCCTCTAAAGAAATTTTTTGCGAAAATTTTCAAATCATGTCAAATCCCTCTCCTTGGGAAATTTTTTCAGATATGCTACAAACCCAAATATATTATTTTATATCAAAATTCAAATCCTTCCTCTTCATTTTAGCCAAAAATAATATGTCTGAACAATTGGTCAAATTTTGCAACTTGAAGTCCTTTCACCAGAGTCTTTGTTGGATCAGGCCTCCGAAAAGACATATCTATTAGAACAAACAGGTATTCGGAATAGAGTGACTATTTCAAAACTCTAATCAGACGTTTTGAGTAAAGAAAGCCCGGGGAAGTGGGTTAACTGCCCTCCAGCCTTTTTAGTGGCTTGAAAAGGGCGCTAGAGCTTTTAATTTCAATTCGAAGAGCCTCTGCTGATCTTTTAGGATCATTTGTTGGATATAATTTCCCTTATATCGCCATAATTACCATAATATCATCACCAAACGTAAAATTATTCGACCTTTGAACTCTGCTGAAAAAATGGCTATCTCAAAATTTTGATTAGATGACTTTGGGAAATGGGCTCAGGAGGAGGAGGGGGCTAGTTGCACCCCAATGTTTTTTGTCACTTAAAATAACACTAGAGCTTTAAACTTCCGTTAAAATGACCGTCTTTCGATGTTCTAGGACCATCGATTCAATAGGATCACTCATGGAAAAAAAATGAACCTGGACCCTTGATTCACAAGGAACGAAATTCCGCATTTTTCTAGAAGCTTGAACTCTCTACAAGAGGATTTTCTGATATGCTGAATCTTATGGTGGGACTTCCATTACGATTCTTTGACTTTTAAAAGGTATAGCCCCGATTCTTTAAAAATGAGGCAAATTTTCTCAGACCCGGATATATTGATAAGCATTACTAAACTTAATTGATCTTACATATTTAGAATCAGTATAGTAACCCGACTTTTTTATGTATATATTGATGAGTAAACCTTGTTTATAAACATTTGGTTAATGTTGAAATACGTCACGTCTTACTACAAGTCGCTATCACCTATTGTTTGAAACTTCCGATGTTTAATGGATAATATAAAAGAAGGTATTGGAAACCCCGTTACGTAGATGACGCTATTGTTCGGTAACATTTGAAGAAAAGCCCATGACTTTAAGCTACAAATTCTGGAACTGGAGCTAAAGGACACTTGCAAAAAAAAAAATCAAGATTATGGAGAGCCCAGGCTTCTTGAGCTTATCAGATGATGTAATTTTGGAAATTTTGTGTTATTTGAGTTCAATGGATCTTCTTTCAGTTAGCAGGTAAGCCATTAGACCTATGTAGATTCTATTGGTTGAAGTAAAATCTGATTGGATAGCTTAAGTAGCTTGTTTTGGGAAATTTATGCAATTCCAGTGTCAGACCAGGTGATTACACTCTACTTGTCCCAAATGATACCCTCCCCCTTAGTGGTACCATGTGTATCCCTAATCAATGTGTTTCTATAGGCTATTTTGCATTTGCTAACATTTCGTTTTCTTTGTAAACTTTTTTTACCTATTATTTCAGGTCTGTTGGAAATATTATTTTAAAAAAATGATCTATGAATATTGATAGCAATTGAAGGAGATATGATAATGTGATAAGCCTAAGTAAAAAATGCTAGGCTATTAAAGTTTTATTGTTCCATTATTTCTGGTAAAGTTTTAGATGAGCTACTGTTTGCTATTTTGGAAAGTGGTTAGGTGAGAAAAATGAAACTTTCAGGGATGATCTATAGATCAAAGTGTGCTCTGGGAATGTAGGCTATTTTTATATCCCTAACTCTATCCCTCCTTCCCCTCTATGTAATGCTAATTACTGCTTATTTTCTAATGAAATTTTGTCCTATATCACTGTTAAAAGCATAAATTTATACTTACCTTGAAAAATTTGAGCTTTTAACCTTGTTTATAATTCTATATTCATTGATTAACTCTTGTAATAGGAGCCACATGTTTTGTCAATATCTGATGTTGCATCACCTATAGGCTACTAATACCTGATTTATGATATTGCCAAATAATTAAACTTGTCTATAGCTATGAATTGTCTAATTGCTTAAGGATACAGACCACTTATGAGATGTGAACTGCATCATTTAGGGTGGGACATACATTGTTTTGCCTAGCAGCAGATCTTAATTAATGGAAACTAAAATTGAGATGCTGGAATTATAAAAACACCAGGACTGACTTTAGAGTCTAAATTATACCCCATCAATTTTTGAATTATTGACTTGGTAGAAGTGATGAAAGACTTGAGAGCCAATACCTTGTTTAAAGAGTAAGGTATTGAGGAGGAGCCAATCCTCCTCATATAGCATAAAATACTTCTTTTTGGGAAAGACCACTTTTCTTTGGCATTCCAGAAAAATATGTAATATTTATGATTTATATATCAAGCAATAAGTTACATTTTTAGAATCAGAACACAATCAGCTTTTTGTTAACATGAGAATAAAACTGAGACACTGAAATAATATATACATCAAAATAGGATAATTAGTATTTCCAAAAAGAGGCCCTTCTAGGTAAGTCAATAAACTAAGAATTCTAGGTGTTTAGTCTTAAATAATTTTAATAATAAGTATATTGATGCATATCTTAGATTTTTAGCCATTCATTGACATATACAATTCTTGTCAATTCTTTTTTGGTAACAAGATGTGAGTGTTTGAGTTTTATCTAATTTTGAACAATTAGATGGTGGTTTTTTATCCTATGCAAAAATTTTTGTTCATTTTAAGTTTTAATGATGAAAAGTTTTTCAGCTGAAAAAACTTGTTTTCTATTTAATTTCTTATTGTTTTTTAAAATAATGCCAGGAAACTCACCTCAACCTCCACAGGAATCTCTCCCCCTCCCCAATAGAAGATCCTCTAGACAATTCATTCCTGGTGAAAATTTACCCCAGGCAATTACCCTTAACATTTCTATTATAGAATTATGTCAGCAAAGAGAAAGTACAACAAATAAAAAAAAAGGTTTTGTGGAGGAGTTCTGACAAGTTCCCTGAACAAAAAAATCGCCTGAGAACCCCCCCCCCCCCCCCCGAGAAACCTTGCTCCCCTGCAGAAAATTTACCCTCCCCCCAGCCAACAAATTTATACATACTTACCATTAACAAATACTATATGTAAAGAATGAACACATTTTATGACTTAAAGGCTTTTCCCAAGGGGACTGTGGGGGTCATGTTATCTCCAAAGGTATAGTTATTTGACCTTTACTAATCTAACAGAACAGCTGTCTTAAATTTTGATTAGAACATTTTAGAAAAAAGGAGGGATAGAAAAGGGTGGGTTGTTGCCTTCCAGTATTTTTGGTCACTTAAAAAGGGCACTAGAAATTTTAATTTCCATTTGAATGAGCCCTCTCCTGGTATTCTAAGACCATTGGTTTGATATAATCACCCTTGAAGAAAAAACAAATAAACACGCATCCATGATCTTTCTTCTGGCAAAAAATGCAAAATTTCACATTTCTACAAATAAGAGCTTGAAACCTTGACAGTAGGGTTCTCTGAAAAGCTGAATCTGATGATGTGATTTTCATTAAGATTCCTTGACTTTTAGGGACTGGGTTCCCCTTTATTGAATGTCAGACAAATTTTCTCTGGCTTGTAGCCTGTAATGGGTAATATTTTCTCTCTGCTATGACAATTTTCACCTTCTTTATCAACTTTATTACCAACTGAGCCATTTTAATGTTCACAGGCAACAATCAATGCACAACTTGTTTGAATGGATATTCAACAAGATGTATCAAAAATCAGTGTGTTTAGTTTTTATCAGATAATATCAAATAAACTGATTCTTGGTTTTGGTACATCTAGTTTGGGTTAAATAAAAATTTGAATAGTCAGATTATTGCATTGGGTTCAGTCTGTGAATAATTTTGCTTTAAAGACAACCTGAAATTTTGTGAAATCAAATTATGTGATAATATTATAGCCTACAATTTACCACAGATGAGGTAGTTTTAGCATTGTATTACAACCATGGCATGTTATTGAGGAGTAGAAATTGTCAAAAATGTGGCCAGGTGTGTGCAAAAACTGGAAAAATTTTCTGTTGCCAGAAAACTAGCTGTAAACTATACCTATTTGTGGTGGCTATGAAGTTTCCACAGATAAGCATAATTTTGCAAAATCAGTCTGTGATCACACATAGATGGCATATTAACCCCAGGAGAGAAGAAGTCATTGTTTAGATGGATGAAACCAAATTTGGCAAGCATAAGTATAATCATGGTCATATTGCTGATGGTGTTCTTGTATTTGGTGGAATAGAGCAAGGGACTGGAAATTCATTCATAGTTTCTCTACCTGATAGAAGTAGAGGCATGCTGTTAGGACATATACGAAACATCATCCTGCAAGAGATAACATTTGTCCCTGCATAGAGACCATAAATAAGAACAAATTAAGAATTTGAACTAGTTAAACAGCTTGTGATAACAAACTATGTGGAAGGAGCAACTTCCACTAATAATAACCATAATGCTAATGAATAGAAATTTTTAACAAAAACAAATTGATGTTCCCCCCCCCCCAAAAAAAAATGGGAACTAGCAATGTTTGGTGACTAGGGTTAGGGCATCAGCAATTTGACAGAGCAATTTTGGAAGCACTGTTGCAATTTTCCTTCAAAACAGGATTATTGCTTAGTCATGACTTGGAACATCATCTCTTGAAGCAGTGTTGGGAAATGCTTAAGTAATTAATTAAGTAAAAAGAATCTGAGTACTTGTACTCTACTTAAGTAAACAATTTCTAAAGTACTTAATACTTGTACTTAAGTAAAAAAAAGTTGAAGTATTTAGGGGTACTTAAGTACCCAAGTGATTTCTTCATGGCACAGAAAAATTTTACAGCATGACGCAGGGCCGACGTGATGAATTGAACTACCTATATATTAGCGGGTGAATGGATTTTAGTCTTTGAGAACAGCAGCTCCTGGCCCAATTGCTTAATCATGACTTGGAACATCATCTCTTGAAGCAGTGTTGGGAAATACTTAAGTAAAAGTACTTAAGTAAAAAAATCCGAGTACTTGTACTCTACTTAAGTAAAAAATTTCTAAAGTACTTAATACTTAAGTAAAAAAAAGTTGAAGTACTTAGGGGTACTTAAGTACCCAAGTGATTTCTTCATGGCACAGAAAAATTATTCCAGCATGACCCAGGGCCAGCGTGATGAATTGAACTACCTATATATTAGTGGATGAATGGATTTGAGTCTTTGAGAACAGCAGCTCCTGGCCTGGTGCAAAATTTCAAAAGAGGATGCTATCATGGTGGAACTTCCATGTATTTTAAACAGAAAGTTTTTGTGATAAATGGGAAAATTCAGATGTTCAAGTTAATGATAAAGAAAATGAAGATAAAGCATGCTAGAATGGATCATTCTCTTTTACAAACTTTGGAGAGATGCTCGATTCTCATGACAACCCCAAGTATTTCCAACTTCCTCCACACTTCAGGTGTGTCAGCCACACGCTTAACCTGCTTGTATCCACTGATGCTGATAAAGCCCTCTGGGATATTACATATAAGAGGCAGTACCACGCCACCTTTTTGAAGTGTATTGTTCTCTGGGATGCCATGAATAAAAGTTCAAAAGCTGCTGATGCTATGAAAGAGGTATATGAAAACTGCTTATAAGACCTGTGGTAACCAGGTGGAACTCGAAGTATGACAGTGTCAAAAGTCTGATGGATTGTCACAAAATTGAAAAGCTTGCTGACACATGTGATGCTTTGCAAAAACCAAGGCTAACTTCTCGTGATGTTGAAATTCTTGAAAAATACATGAAAATTATGGAGCCAGTAGTAGTGGCATTGGACATTCTTCAGGGGGGGAATGCTACTTTGGTACTATTTATCCTACAATCAAATCATTTGAAAGGAAGCTCAAAAAGCTGAAAGATTTGGCAAAGGTCAGCCAGCCTTTGGTACATGCTCTACTTGTGGTTCTCGAAAAAAGATTCCCCACGATCCTGGACGAGTGTTCTTCAGGCAAGAGACTACGTTATTGACACTGCAAGTCATCCTTGCTTCAAATTGAGGTGGTTTCCTGACAACCAGAAGGATTGTCAACTCTTGGTGGACAGAGTGAAAACGGTCAAAGATTTCAGAAGTACTGACTGGGCTGATAAAGGTAGCTTTTTGTCTGGAGATGAATACTTCGATCTTAGTGATAAAAAACAACTCATGGTAATTCTGGCACCATGACCGTGAAACCAATCCTGTGAAGGTGGAGGTTTTGTCATATCTGAATGAGAGGTGAAAGGAACTATCTGTGCTTGGAGTGTACCTAAAGGTAATGGAAAATTTCAGGAAGTACAACTGTATCATTCCTTTGTCTGCAGAACGACTTTTCAGTAGGCGGTGGAATTTTTACTCCAAAAAGAAACATGTTGGAGTTGGTATGTTTTAAAAGTTTCTGATGTTGAAAGGAGCAAGTAAGAAATTAAGTGAAGCTGTAATGAATGTTCTTTGTGAATTCTTTTCTTTTTATAACTTAACTGAAATAAAATCTGATTTTTTTCAGTGAAAAAAAAAAGCAAGTGCAGCAAAACTAGTTGCGAATTTTAGCTTTTCAATGTGTACTTTTCCGTGTCCGTTATCTAAAGGATCTGCAACCAGATTGATTTAAATCATTTTTTTCCAGGCCCTCCCTCAATCCAACCATATAATACTCGTTGTCCTTTAAGTAAGCTTCCTGTGCCTTTCATTGTCTCCGAACAGTCTAGATTTTTGCCTTAAACTTCTATTACAAATTATTGGAACACATATGAATCTTTTTTGATCAGTGTCTATCGCTATTAACATTAAAAACTAAAATCAAAGCTCTGCTAATTAGTAAATATTAATTTGTGAGTAGCTCCCGGTCCTTCAGCTATCGGATAAATATTGACAATAATTTTAATAAATGTTTTTTAGCATTTATTTTTTGGTGTGAGATAGGGTGAGAAGTGTGATGACATCTGTTTCTTCTGGGTTTGTTTGTTTCTACTGTTTGTATTGTCGCCCGGCTTTCGAGCCAGACTCCCTGTCGGGGATGTTATTTGAATAGTTTTAGATATGTATACTTAAAGAATAATAAAGAACTTGAACTTGAAGATTAGTTAAGGACCGCTAATTCCATTTCGCTAGAAAAACTTTAACAATATGTTGACTAGGAGCAATGTGTTTAGGTTGCTGAAGCAATATTTCGAATTGAGTTTTGCGGGCTGCTAATATAATTCTATTGAATATAGGAAGTAAGAGCAACAGCTTTTCAAACTGAATACCCATTTCTCTCTTCTCCTTTTTTTCTAAAATCATGAAAAAATTAAATTAAGAAACCATTGATGTGATCTTGAAAAGTAGAAAAAATATGAAAGAAGATTTAAACTAGCTGAATATGTTAAAAGTAATCAGATTTTAATAATACTCAATTCGGTTTAGGAAAACAACTAGCCGAACAGAATAGCATTTGAACAAAATACAGACCAAACAAAAATAGCATTTGAACCAGACCAGATTTCTGCCTATTGATTTCTGGATTTAAAGAAGGTATTTGACACAGGTTACCATTTGCAGTTATTATTTGACTTGGAAGAAATCAGTGTGACTGGAATCAGTTAGACATGGTTTTTGTCTTTCTTGAATAATTGCTACCAAATTTTGGTGAAGGGGTCTTTGACTTTGTTGGTCTTTGTTTCTAGGGGAACAACCTGCAGAGTATAACAGGGTTCTATAATAGGTGCTTTTTAATTTTGAATTTGTATTTATTGGATTGAGTGCTAATTGCCTAAGGCTGGTATATTCCTTTTCTAGATGACACACTTGTGCTTGAGCTGCTCCATCAGTTTATGCACCCTCTTTTAAAATCAGAAAGGCATTGACCAATTTTATTAAATGGGTAGACTTCATTATTTTGATACTAAGTTATACTAAACCCAGTAGCATCCAAATTTTTGGATATCTATTATTGAAACCAAGTTCAAAGTTTTCCAAATCTCTGAGGGTTCTTTACCAAGTGAAAAACCTGTGTCACAAAAACTCAAGTTTCTTTATTTTGCCATCTGTTGCCCACATATTTTCAAGGTTGTTCTATAGCCTATAGGCAATTAATTCTGTTTTCATATTATGAAAAACTCTAAGAAGTCCAAAATAAAGCTGTTAAACTTTTGTCACCTAAAGCTTTCATTTTCTTACTGATAACGTAGACGAATTTCATTTTAAGAGTCAACTCCCTAATATTTCAAAAATTAAATATGAGCAAGTTGCAATTTGTTAGATTTGTTTGTTATAAGGCTTGTGGTGCAGATTAGGTCGTACTGTTGGTTTTATAATTTTTTTTTCTTTGTCCTGTATTATTTTCTAATGTTTTTTTGCCACCCCGTTGGACAAGTTGTTTACTTCTCGGGGTGGCTGTTATTACTTTTTTTTTTTTAAATAAACATATCTCTCTATCCAAAAAGTTAGTATTTGATTTTTAAGCATTAGGATAATCTTCAGCCCTTTTCTGTGGATTGTTTTTTCTCCATTAATAGTGATGATACACAAGGATCATTAAATCTGGTACGCCCATTCAGAGACATGGCTATAACTTTTTTTGTGTTTATCACCAGGAGCCCTGCCTGCATGACCACATAGCAGTGTCTAAGTTGCCCTTCCATAAGTTTATCCAACCAGAAATATGACTACTAACAGTGCTATAGGTTGGTCTAGAGGAGTGACCCTTGAGAAAATTATAGGCTAGTAAACAACAGAGCATTGTACTGGATTTTGAGCGTTACATATTTTTTCTTTCTCCTATTTGTTTTGGTTTATCTTGCTGTGAGTCTCATTTTAAGGTATTGTTCTATTATGTGTTGCTTTCCCATTGAAGTAATGTTGCTGTTTAATTCTTTTTTTTGCCTTCATGCTTTTGGTGACTTAAATAACACGAAAACTACGAAATGTATGGAATGTTACAACGCTGAAATTCAACTATTATGTCGAAATTTTGACTGATGGATTTTGAGTTTTGACCTTGACTTGGTAATAGTTTTGGAAGCTTGTCTCCAAATGGTAGTAAGCATGAAATAAGTTATATAGAATAAATTTATTAAGTCATGAAGGATGGGGTAATTAGGCAGAGTGTGGGACTCATAATAAATAAGGGAAAATCTAAGTCTTGCTTTGGTGGAGACGGTACTAATTCTATAATTTTAGCTGCACACCTAAAAGGTGGAAAGTGTCTAATATTATATGCCCTTGTACAACAGATTGATGGAGACAGTGGTGAAATAGATGAATTTTACATACAACTCCAAGAACAAATATAAAAGATCTCAGGTAGAAATATTCTACTTTTACTAGGATACTTCAACGATAATAGGATACAACTAGGGAGTTAATGAAGTGGCGTTCAAAATACTTCGAAAAATTATCTCAAATACAAATACTCAGGCTCAGAAGTATTTAAATACGTATTTCAAATACTCATATACATGAATTTACGAAATCCAAAAGTAGGAGATCACACGTATCTAAGATTGATTTAACGTTTACTCATGAAAAATAAACAGATTGTTCTCGTAACATTATGGTAGAAGCAGAGAAGTGTCCACAAAATAGAAATAAGGTTACATAGGGAGATTATTAAACACTTTTATTGACTATTAGTAGAAGCATGTTTTCGAACCTTTGGTTTTCCAGCTTATTTCTTTTATAAGTGAGGATCGAACTGCCAACTGAGAAGATATGCTCAGCTGGTGCAGATGACGTAATGCATGTGTTATACTTTCTAAGAATGTTTAACACTGTTGGATATTCTAGGATAGACACTATACCTCTAGCATCTGTTACCAATGGATCACAGACAAATCTACTTATAAAGAGGAGTTACTCTACTCGTCCGGTTCTAAGTTCTGGCTCTCGACTCCTATGAACGAGAATAGGTTAGCATTGTTTGGTCATGGTATGATTCCAGCAGCTAGAGGGCATGGTAAGTTTCTGTCAGCAGTTCTTTCTAGACCCATAACAAGCATTCTCATCTCCACTACTATTGCCCCCATCATCGCAGTTTTCTCATCCTCAGGCACCCACCTTGCTTCGATAGCTACGTTTCATGACTCCCAAATTCGTTTTTAGTCTTAAGAAGGGAGGCAATTACGTGCCTAAGAAACAGCTTTTCTTGCCCTTTAAGATGGCCAAAGCTTTTTCCAGAAGCTCTGCGTCATTCACATGTTCAGCCAATAGCTTAATTTCAATACTTTTTTAGTCTTGGCACCTTTATTTCATCTTGTGCAATCATTAGTGTATGTTTCTCCTGGAAGGCTGTTACTCACTGTGTAATATTACACATCGAATTCCATCAGGTGCTATTTGGACGAAAATAGGTTGCTTCCCCATTGCTCCCTAAAATTGTCTCATGCTTTAGTACTCCGGCGAGTTGTATTCCGTAAGGCCTGATATTTTGTAGATGCTGCTCCACTAAGCCTTTTGTACAGCTCACATGCGAGAGCCTGCTCAGAATCTATGGTTGGTACTAAGTTCTGCATGTCGCTGCAGAAGCGTAAATGGCTGCATGTTGTTTAAAAGCCTTAAAAAAGTCACTTCTGTTGTCTGTTATAGTTTTGTATACTGAAGATCGTACTCTTCGTTTAAACTATTCAGCCGAAATGGATATGCAGCGTAATCACAAGTCCCAATAAATCCGCGGTATACTATAGCTGCAGAGCTCCTTGAAAGATCTGCCTTGAGCCAGTGAGCTGTAACACCAAGGTAGCTCTTGTTTGTTTGTATTCCAAATATCAGCTATCTTACGAAGTAAATCCAACGCTTTGAACTTGTCAAGCTGACTTTGCTTCATATTTTCAAAGATAGTCTCTATTCTCGGTCTGAGCATGTTCTGTAGCGTAACTATTGTATATGGTGCCGTACATGCTCCCAGTTCTCGGTAAACTTTTCGTTCAATGGTAATCACAGGTCTTTTTTCTTCACCTATGTAAATGATTATCTGATTTCTTGGTCAAACATTAAGATTGGTACTGAATGAAAGGTAGATATGCTGTTGTGACCTATTTTTGGAAATATTGTAGACTTTTGCCCCTCCCCCCCCGTCTCCATAGAAGTTTGCTAATTACGCTACGGATTAGGATTAAACCTTGCACGGTTTTTTTTCGTGCTAACAGCTTCTACTTGTAGCACAAACAACAAGAGCTGACATAGTGTCACAACTTCCTGGTTTGAGGCAGATCTTTCGAGAAGTAATGCAGCCATAGCCTTCCTCTAGTTTGTTGGGACTCATGATTACACTGCATTTGCTTTTCAGATGGATAGTGTAAACAAAGAGTGATATCCTTGTGCTTTAAGATAATCAAAATTTCTCCACATATCATTGGTGATGAAATCTATACATATTTACACATATCAAACAGTTCGTGGTAACGAACTGTAGTAAGGAGCGACCTGGCTCAATAGTAATCAAAACTCTAAATAATGGAATTTTGATACCAATAGCTATATCAAAAGAATCGAATTTCAATGCTGATTTTCAATATGTAAGTTTCATCAAGTTTAGTCTTACCCATCAAAAGTTACGAGCCTGAAAAATTTGCCTTATTTTAGAAAATAGGGGGAAACAACCTCTACAAGTCATAGAATCTTAACGAAAATCACACCATCAGATTCAGCGTATCAGAGAACCCTATTGTAGAAGTTTCAAGCTCCTATCTACGAAAATGTGGAATTTTGTATTTTTGCCAGAAGGCAGATCACGGATGCGTGTTTATTTGTTTGTTTGTTGTTTTTTTGTTTTTCCAGGGGTGATCGTATCGACCCAGTGGTCCTAGAATCTTGCGAGAGGGCTCATTCTAATGTAAATGAAAAGTTCTTGTGCCCTTTCTAAGCGACCAAAAAAATTTGAGGGCACCTAGGCCCCCTCCCACTCTAATTATTTTCCCAAAGTCACCATATCAAAATTCTGAGATAGCCTTTTTATTCAGCGTAGTCAAAAAACCTTATAACTATGTCTTCGGGGACGACTTACTCCCCCAGAGTCCCAGTGGGAGGGGCCGCATGTTACAAATTTTGACCAGTTCTTACATATATAATGGTTTTTTGGAAGTGCACAGACATTTCAGGGGGATTTTTAGTTTTGGGGGGGGGGGTGAAAAGAGGGAGATATGTTGGGGGAACTTTCCTTGGAGGAATTTGTCATGGGGGAAGAAAATTTTCATGAAGGGAGCGCAGGGATTTTCTAGCATTATTAAAAAAAAAATGAAAAAATAAATATGAAAAAGTTTTTTCAGCTGCAACTGTAAAGGTGCAGATTAGCTTACCTGTAGTGAAGGGTGCAGAAGCCCTATCGACAGAACCAAAGATGCGCGATGAGACGTGGTCTGTTTATATACTGCCTCCAATCGATCTATCTGTGCAACTTTACAGCTCAAATGATTGAATGATATTCAGTAAAAACTAGGGGTTTTCACCTGGAGGTACTAATCCACATTCTTAGTTTGAAATAGTTCTTTGTTTTGGCAGCTGCGACAGTAGGCTGTAACATGTCCTTAACAAAGTTTTTTTTTTACTTTAATAAAAAAGCTTTTCATCGGGAAAAGTCTCCAAAACCACACTTTCTGTTTTGTTTGAATTTGCTCGTTTTGAAATTTGTCGAATTTTGTAATTCCTTAAATCAAACCCTTGCCAATTGATGACCTCTACTAGAGACAACAAAGAGCCTCGAACTATGTATTTAGCAAAAATATATCTATTTTTGAAGTATTTTGTATTTCAAATACTGAAAACAGTATTTAAATATTTCAAATACTCAGCAAAAAATCTAGTTAAATACGTATTTTGGAATAAATGAAAGTAGTTTAAATCCGTATTTCAAATACATTTATTTAAGTACTTGAGATGGTATCCGACTGTCGGCCAATTTGCTGTAGGGAATGAAATAACGACGGTATTAGGATTTTACAATTTTGTAGTTAACTTACCTACCCTAGACCTTAGTTCCATAGGCACACACGTCGTCAGTGAATAGCCTCCAATCTTCCCTCAAGTGGGCCGCTGCGTAGATTTCCTTGCAATAACCTAATTAAAACCAATACATTGTTCAATCATGAAATGAAACATATGTTATCGTGGCAGCCTACTTGCATGGCCGGAAGACAGCTAAACTCATTGATAATATTTTTAGAAATTAAAGATTTGTAGAATCAATACAAGACGCTAGGGCGTATAGAAACGTTGTTGTTTGGATTAAAAGTAAATATTACCATCCATCAGTGGCCCAGGGTCTTAAGCCTGGAAAGATATATTCCAAAAAAATTGGATATAAAATTGAAGAGTTTAAGATATTGGAATATAGAATTTAGATGGAGTAATGTTAGGAAGATAGAGCATGAGAGTTTTTGGGAAGAGTGTTACAAAAATAGCTAAGAGCATTAGCTGAAGAGAGAAGAGTTTTGGATAAAAAGTTTGTGAGTGATAAATCTTACGAGAATAAGATAGAAATAAGAGAACTAGAGAAGTCATAATAAGTGGATCAAGAATATGGGTAATAGAGGCTATGGGTACAATATATCGGGATTTGGAAATGCCGGCATACGGCATAATATACATCACATGGACACTGAAAAATTGGCAGGTAGCAGATTGTCTGCAATCTATCGATTGTATACAGTATATCCGGGATTTGGAAGATGCTGGCATATGGTATAATATACATCACATGAGGACTTTGAAAAATTGACAAGTAGCAGATTGTCCGAACTATAACGGCTGAGTACGTCACATGATATAGAGCGTCAGGGGTGTGGAGGTCTGCCACTGTACTTCTGCGCAAATGGACCGTATTTCTCCACTCATGGTTTCTTTCTTTGTAGACAGAAAGCAGTGTTTCACCAATTTCGTTTGTTTTGACTCGTCGCCAAAAATGTTTTTTCTTATGATTTGTGTTAAGGGTAACTGTTGTACCGCAAAATAAACAGCAGCTTTTGAAATCGAGCTTCCTCGAATGGGGTCTCAGAAGACATCTTTCTTCAGTGATTTTCTCTAGCTCTGACCGTCTTTTTTGCTTGTGTAATTTTTCAAGCACTTTTTGTTCCTGCAATATGTGCGGCAATCAATGTGTACCCGACTTCCAACCGCACTTCAAAATCAGGGTTGCCACCCCGTGAAAAAAATCGCTACATTCTCTTTGCATATTTATGCAGAGAATAGAACAAATATTTACTTCCTCCCTGTACTTTTTGAATTGGTATCTTTGGCTTATACCCCGACCACTGAAAATTGGTTATCAGTGATCTAATCGAAATATTTGATTTTTTCTTTTTAATTTTCCTTTCCTTATGGATCCAAAACCCCAGTTTTTTTTCCCTAAAAAATAGAATTTTTTTTTTTTACTCCAGTTGAGCTAGTATAATTACTGGGACAATTTTGAAAAAGACCTTTTTATATTTTGATGGAAAAAATGTGTCCCACTCTCCACAAATTTCAATAAGCATTGGTCTTATTGCTTCTTTTGCATAAAAAATTAATTATACCGAAATCGCCCAAGAAGTAAAGTTATGTTAATCCTAATGGAATGTGCCAAAATATGATGAAAATCTAATACTTTAGATTATATAATAATATAATTTGGGCTATAAATTTCCACATTAGGGGGTGGATGGGTAAAGTAACCTAACTTAACCTTACCCCCACCCTTCTAATGTGCAAATATATAGCCTAAGCTATGCAACTCCAATGTATTCTTTCACCCGTTGTTTGTCTTTGTGGCTGTGAAACTGGTTTTCATAGATCATAAATTATCCTTATTATCCTCATTATCCTTAGCAAATTGTTCTTAGCATACTTTCATCCCCAAAACCTATCATGAGGGGCTGCGTTGGTCATGTGAAAGCTAAAGGTGTAGTTTTGGAACCTTTAAACTCTACTAAACAAAATGGCTATCTCAAACTTTTGATCGAACAATTTGTGGGAAACAAGGGATGTGGGGGGGGGGGGGGGCTAGCGACTTTCCGATCTTTTTGTTCTAATAAAAGGGACACCAGATATTTAATTTACCTTCAAATGAACCGTCTCCCGATACTCTAGGATTGTTGGTTGATATGATTGACCCTGGGAAAAGAAACAACAAATTAACACGCATCCGTGATTTTCTCTCTAATACAAAATTCAACACTTTTGCAGATAGGGGCTTGAAACCTCTACAGTAGGGCTCTCTGATACGAAAAATCTAATAGTTTGATTGTAATTAAAATTCTTTGACTTTTAGTTGGTGTTTCCTCCCTCTTTCAAGAATCGCACACATTTTCACAGTTTCTCTGCCTTTTATGGTTAAAACTAAGCTTAATAAATCTTATATGTTTGGAATCAACTTAAGAAGCTGATGATGCATCGATTGATATCAAAATTGTGTTTCTAGAGTTTGGGTTACTATTGAGCCTTGTAGCTCCATTTTTACAGATCGTTACCACAAACTGTTTGATATGTTTCCAAATAAATCCAAAAACTTGGAGAATAGGACGTTGTCTGCGCTTATTAGGCGTTTCAATTACAAATAAGAGAATTTTGAGGATTATCGGAACTCCGATTAGATATTAGAAGTAAAGATTAAAATCATTTGACAATTCCCAGAGTAGACGATCGCCCTCCCCCCCCCCGTCTACTCCCAACCAACTTCAGTCATCAAATTGCAATCGATTTAATATATCAAGTTATATTACAAATCTTATTATAAAAGGTACAAGTCCTATTTTCTTTTTCAATGATTTCTTTTTTTTTCGTTTAAAAAATTATATTTAATGTATACCTACCTTCTTATTTGTCAATGACTCCATTTCTGTTCTATTTGCAGGTGTAGAGGTTGTATTCATATCCACCATTCACTCCTCTTTCAAAAGTTTTTACAGAAGAAAAGCTAATTTAGAACTGATAGATTACAGAGAAAAAAAACATAAATATGAAGACAAAAATTCGACCTGAGCAAATGTTGTGAAATAGGAAGAATAGAACATTATTGCAATTTTGCGATTAACTACGTCCGTCTATTATCTTGATGATAACGCTCTGGGGTCTATGTCTGATATGGACGTATGGTGCGAAATCAGTGGTGTATTTGCATAAATGCTAATCTGGAACATATTGGGAACTGTAGTGAATCACAAAGGGGCAAAGCAAATTATTCTTAGCATACTTTCATCCCCAGACCTATCGTCAGAGGCTGCGTCGGTCATTTTGAATCTAAAGGTGTAGTTTTGGAACTCTTCAAACTATGCTAAACAAAATGGCTATCTCAAACTTTGATCGAACAACTTTTTTGGGAAAAAGGGATGTGGGAGGGGGGGCTAGTAACCATCCGATCTTTTTGTTCAAATAAAAGGGACACCAGAAATTTTAGTTTACCATCAAATGAGCCCTCTTCCGATGGATCGTTGTTTCGATACGATCGCACTTTGAGGGCAGAATTGTCAAGTATGGAAAAACAATCTATTTCCTGTTACCAATCAGTGCTCACGGAAAGCACTTTTTTTTAATTATTGCGATCCCCATTTTTATTTTCAACGAAAATACCAAAATAAGATATTCTTCCCAGTCTATTGATAAAGGTATCATGTTTAGATTAATAACTGAGAAAATGTTTGAACAGGTCCATTTAGTCCCAAGCTTAAGTATTACGAAAACATGTTTTATTTAGCTGATGGAAAGGCTTAATGAAGGCCCTGTATGGTATTCCAGGCTAGTACTTGAAAGTGATTAGTGCTTTATACAAGAATGACATTGATATGGTTAAGGTTTACGTTTCCTTTGGTTGTTGTTTGTGTGTTATGTTTCTGTAGTTCTATGGTTTTGGTATTTCAACATAAGACAACAATGTTGGTAACATTTGGTAACTGAGGCTCAGCTTTGCCGATTCACTCACTATTTTTTTTTTTTTTTTTTTTTTTTTTTGTTAAAAATGATGTTGCAAATAGACAAAAGCATCAGAAAATAGGAAAAATTTTCACATTTTAGATTGTTCTTTAAGAAATGTCTCAGACATATTAGGATTCTGGCTTGGTCTACGGATAGATCTCAATCTTATGAATCCATGCTCAACAGTACATTTATCCTTCCGGTCCAAATTACAGCTGAAGGTTTTTCCAATGGTGTCAGTTCGCTGAAGTGTAGGAAGGAGGCAAAACTTAATTTTTCAAAATCTTTGAAGGAGGGCAATTTTTTTTTTTTTAGATATTTCAATGGGAATATCAAAAATCATTTTAAATGAAATTACAAAAGAAAAACTGATCTTCAAAAGACAAGAGGGGAAAATCCTGGGAAGGCAACATCTGAGTTTTAGATAGCAGGTGAGGTTGAGGGACGCCTCTTCCTATTGTAAAAAGACGAAGAAAAGATAGCATCAAGTCAGAAGTGGAAACTCCTCTACAGTTAGATTAAATAAATGCTATGACTGTCCTAGATAAAATGTTAGCGAAATAAACGAATTCTTGGAGGCTTTGAAGGTTCATTTGGCGAGAATAGGTTTGGAAGTTAATGCTGAGAAGAATAAGTCGCCTTAAATTGGGAATAAATGCGTATTAGGAGGTGGATAATACGACAATTAAACAAATGAAAAGCTTCGCTTACCTATATTGTATTAACAGTAAAGACAACGGCTACGGTGAAGATCTTTCTCCGTTGAGAAAGGTTCGGAAGGATAGAAAAACAAATTTTAGAACCCAGACTAGGATACGAGATGCTATGTTAATGATGGTGGTTAAGTATGGTTTTGAAGCTTGGGTGCTTAGAAACGCTGAAGAAGATACGTTAGAAATTTTCTAAAGGAACAGTCTAAGGACAGTTTTTACTTGTTTTAATGACATATCAAACAATAAGCTGTATAACAATGTGTTTCCCTTCCATTTTCTAGGGCTATAATGAAAGAAAGTTTAAGATAAGTAAGTCATGTTTTACCGATAGAAGGTAAAACATGAGCTGTTTTACCATCAGCTTTCCAAAAATCATTTTTTTGGCAATTCTTCAGAAGCTAAACCAAAAGTAAAACTTTTTTGAATGAGGTGCCAGAGATATTAAGGGAGGAATCAAAGCTGTCCGGAACTTTTTGCGAGGGCCTGGAGAATGAGCAAGCGCAGCTGTGTTGGACTGAGGGAGCTCAGTCAGTAGTGGTATGATATTACCAATGAACTGTAAAAATGTAGACCAGTTCGATTAAGTCCAATGAAAAGGCAGTAGAAAAAAAAAAATCAGAAAGAAAATCCGTAATTTGGTTTTGACTATAATGCAACAATCTTCGGGTGAAAAATGAATCCGCAGTTTTGGGGGTTTTGTTGGGGTACTTCTTCCAGGAGAATGCTTTTAAGTGTATTGTATTGCAGACTAAGTTAAACCGTCATCTTAAAAAGATATTCTGTATTTCATTACAAGTAATTTTATTGTCATTATTATTCATTTTTTTTTGGAATGTAATTGTGAATTTACAAAGTTAAGAATCAAGCAAGACTTTAAAACCTTAAAAACTGGTCTTCTGAAAAGCTTGGTTTACTTTTAGTTCTACCAAACGATGTCCCAGAGACAAATCAGGCCATTTTGAATACAAAATTGTTGTCAAGTGTCACTTTTTAAGTGTCGTTTTCATACTAATGACCTTATCTTTGCCGGCCCAGAAGCATTCGTGAGAGGCGAAGTGCTCAGTAGGATTATACTAGAAAACAAATAACAAAAAATGTTTTAATAAAAAAATGGATAGGTTAGATGTTGCTACTGATAAGTTGAACCAGAGAGAAAAAATCAGTTCTATAGCAGGAACACTCCTTCGAATGCACGCGTTGTCTTTACAATTTTTTTCAAAGAATTTAATGCTAATCTTGCAAAACTTTATGCTATTTGTTTATGTTACTTTCTTAACACATGTTTTCGTATCTCTATTCTTGTGCATTTTCTTTTAAATTCCTCGGATTGCAGTTTTGTTTGTTTTTTTTTTATTAGTAGGACTACTTGTTTTAAAAATAGTTTGTTTTCTATTTCTTTTAGGTGCTGCAGACGGTTAGGACAAATTTCACATGACAAAAGTCTGTGGAAAAGAGCAAAATTCGATAAAGCATTACACGCAATGGAGCTGAAGAAGGCTATATCTTTTCTTCATGAAGGGACCAAAAGTGTGGAAATCCGAGGTTTCAAGAAAGTAAGGGATTCTAAAAAGGCATCATATATGTCTCTTACAGCATCAATTTTTAATGAAATTTCCAAATATTGTCCAGAGTTGTCGGCTCTTAATTTGACGGAGCATTACATCAATGGAAAATTATTAAAAGTAACAGATTGGCCAGAATCTCTTCGGTCATTTACCTTAAGCTATTCTGAGATACTTTTCCCACCAGAAAGAAAGAGCTACTTTCACAACATGTGCGCTGTATTACCAAATTTAACTTATTTGAGTTTTGAAGGCAGCTCTGTTGATGATTCAACTTTAATGCCAGTTTCTAAACTAGATAATTTGAAAACATTAGTTCTGTGGAAATGTCGGGAGATTGGAAAATGCATTGCGTATATTGCTGTCTCTGCATTTGGTTTCAAAACACTCGAGACGCTTGACATACGACTCACTCAATTTCATGATAGCACTATTCATGCACTGAAAAGAGTCGAGAGCATCAAAAATCTATATATTGATGCTGAATACCTAGCTGAATGTGGTGCTCATGAAAGTGACGCCATTACAGACAGATTTTTGTGGATTTACAGAGATGTGCCTTCAAATTTAGAAGTGTTACATATAAAAAACTGCGAAATAACCGATAAAACCCTAGATTATCTTCCAACAGCATGTCCATCCCTCAAAGAGCTGAATGTAGAAGGGACAGAAATTACTCAAAATGGATTGGATACACTTAAAAGATTTATGCCTAGTTGTAGAGTTATCCATAACCTTTCCGAAAATGAATGGTAATAAGCAATTATGCAAAAAGGTCATTGTTCTAATTTGGGGATGAATCATCCATGAAACCAGGGCCAAGTCTGAAGCTTGTTGGATTTCAGCATTAGACAAGAAACACTAATTTGTTGGATGTGCTTGGGAATGTGTTTCCAAAAATACATTTTTATATCTTGTAAGAGGAAAAGTTACGTGATTTTTCACTTTGTATAGCTGTACACAGGATCATACCTATGATAATATTTCAATGGGGAAGGGGGTGCTTAAGCCATTTTTAGAGACAGTGAGCCTCAACTTTGGAAAAGTCCTTCTTTGTCAATTGAATAACCAAATATTATGTATGTATTTATGTTCCGGGTCAATTTAAGCGCAGTAAACTCTTTTCACATGTTCTCGCTCTGAAATGTAACATAAGAAGAAAATAAAAGCAAGTTTATAAGCCTGACTTGTTGTCATCATATGCGTTATTACTAATTAGTGCTTATTTAACTTTTAACTGTAAAGATTACTTTGAGGGAGCATAACAGAAAGGGGGGCTTCATTGTTCAAATTGTCTGACCAAAGTAGAACAAAATGTATTCAAATATAATATTACAAAATGTAACGAAAATGAATTCCTTCCGTAGTTGTCATTAGAGGAAAAGATAGAGAATGAAGTCCCCTGCCCAGAGGTTTCCCGTTTTGCACAGATGTGTCTTAAATAATAATGGAAAATTGGACGTCTTGATAATCTTAATGGCTTTAAGGTTGAAAAAATGCAAAGTCGCGACCAATGTGTATTTGAGTTATTGTTATCTGTGTTTGCTCAAAAGAATCCAGAAAATGAAAAATGACCCCCCCCCCTTCACATAATTTGGTTCAAGTCCTCTCACCCCCTCCCACTTTTAAGAGAATTTCTTGATACGGCTGTGGTCATTATGCTGTGTGTTCTGAGCATAGGTTGTTGTGTATTATTTCTCCCGCCGTGTAACGTCATAAATGAGAGGATCAGTTGCTGGTTCGGTTAACTGCATAAACCAAACAAGGACGGAAATGGAGAAAGGAAATGCATTGCTAGTTTTGGTTATTACGCAGCGATCTTTTGGTGGGAGAATTTTTCTTTTTGTTGTTGAACCATTTTGGTTCAACATTTTGGTGTATTTTAATTAGTATGATTTTGGTCGCATTGCCTTTAGAAAAACGGTTTAACTTTCTTGGACCAAAATGTTTTGTTTTTATTTTATCTTAAGGTATTTTTTCTTACGGATCTGCATAGTTAACAGTCAATTGAATGCTTTAATCCTAAAATTTTTAAGAAATACTATCAAAATTGGAGTAAATCCATTTATTTTCTGAATGGCTGAATATAAACCGAAAGTAAGAAGATATATTAAGCTACATATGAAACTAAAATATAAACAAATAAGTTCGTGGTCTTTAGCGGTGTCTTAGTCATGCTAATCACACCTACGGAGTCAAACACTCAACAATACAATGTCCTTGGAATGAGGTCTTCGTGGATAATCATAAAGACAGCGGGGCCTACGGTAATTGTTTGAAGACGAGGGGCATCGGTTTTAAAATGGCACATTTACAGAAAGGTTTCATATTTACATCTCCCTTTTGTTCCCATAAAGTGTTGCCTAGTATTGGTCCAAGACTGGTTTTTTTCCCTCCAGTTTTCATTTTGAATATGTGGTCTTGTACAGTCTAAATGTGAATAAAATTGTTTCCTTGCTTTGCGATTAGAATGTCATTGATTGAACATCTTTTTGTTGTTGAACCATTTTGGTTCAACATTTTGGTGTATTTTAATTAGTATGATTTTGGTCGCATTGCCTTTAGAAAAACGGTTTAACTTTCTTGGACCAAAATGTTTTGTTTTTATTTTATCTTAAGGTATTTTTTCTTACGGATCTGCATAGTTAACAGTCAATTGAATGCTTTAATCCTAAAATTTTTAAGAAATACTATCAAAATTGGAGTATATCCATTTATTTTCTGAATGGCTGAATATAAACCGAAAGTAAGAAGATATATTAAGCTACATATGAAACTAAAATATAAACAAATAAGTTCGTGGTCTTTAGCGGTGTCTTAGTCATGCTAATCACACCTACGGAGTCAAACACTCAACAATACAATGTCCTTGGAATGAGGTCTTCGTGGATAATCATAAAGACAGCGGGGCCTACGGTAATTGTTTGAAGACGAGGGGCATCGGTTTTAAAATGGCACATTTACAGAAAGGTTTCATATTTACATCTCCCTTTTGTTCCCATAAAGTGTTGCCTAGTATTGGCCCAAGACTGGTTTTTTTCCCTCCAGTTTTCATTTTGAATATGTGGTCTTGTACAGTCTAAATGTGAATAAAATTGTTTCCTTGCTTTGCGATTAGAATGTCATTGATTGAACAGAAAATAAAGTTTAAGAAGAATGAATCTGTTGCATAAAGTAGGCTTTAAGCCAGGTAAATCCAGGCTTTGTTTAGTAGCAGTTCTTATTAATAATTAAAAAACGAGTGACGGGGATGTAAGCTCCCCTCGTTTACAGGAAAATGTTTGTCCTTTTAGTTTCTCTGTCACTCTTTAATTTTATTTGACAAATAAAATAGTTTTATTTGTCGAAAAAACAAATTTGTCAAGAAAACAAATAGTTTTCTTTCAAATACTATTCTTTTGGATTTTTATTGTAGAAAAAACAAGATGTGATTTTATGAAGTCCAGCGAGTCCTCAATGCTTTTCTTTTTTGTAGAATTTTGACGAACCATCATGGTACTAAGAAAAACCATTAATTTATACGAGTTTGATTTTGCACCTGAAGTCGGTTTTCCTAAGATCGCAGAAGAGTGTAGTCTCAAATTGAAAACAATGAAATAGCAGGAGTTGATTGGCATCTTTAATCTGGTGATTCCAATTGTCCATTTAGACCACAATCTATTTAATATCTGGTCAAAATGTATAATCAGTAGTGTCCTATTGATTCTATCGACGGTTCTTTTGAATTCTCTACTCATCGACTAAGGTTTCTTGTTGGCATGGCGGAAACTGGAAGACAAGAATCTTGCAATTGGTTGACTTGTCGCTAATCCGACTTGAAGATTTAGCTCTTTATTTCATTGAAAAATATATTTAATAATCTTTTTAACTGACTACAAGAACTTTAACTGGCCAATCGCCTTCTTGTCTCCTGGTGGACAGCAGCACAAGAAAACTGTACTTTTGCCAAAAGAAATAATCAGTGATGCAAGTAGGAAACACCGATGAATTGGCTTCTATAAAAATGAATTATACTAATTCACGATGAACAGAAAGTGATACTTCAACCCACTATTACAACCCGCCCTGGTCTGGATTTTTCAAAATACTTACGATCGCAGAAAGATAAACTGACAGCTTGCAACTAACAGGAAGTTTTGAAAATCGCTTCATAGAATACATACTTTCTGGAAATCTTTTAGCATATCAAAGTTTATATATTTACTAATGTACTCACAAAAACACAAATAAAATTAAATCATATCACGCAAAATTTAGATAAGATATGAGTTATACTCTATCCGCTGCTACTGTATAACACTTTGCTTATTCATTCAAGCAACTTCGGCAAAACCTATTCTAGCATTGCCTAAATCAAATTCCGTGTAATACCGACCAATGAAAACGTCACCCAAAATCCAGATTGGACCCATTGGAGGCGGAACGTCAAGTCCAATAAAGCCAGAAACACAGAGCGTTTTGCCAAATTGAGATACCTATAAGTTAAATGAACTGATGAAAAAATTGTTTTCAAAAGCGACGTCACAAAATGATCCTCTAAAAGCAAAATTTAAGTATCCATTTGTTTGTTTGTTTTGTTGTTTTCTAGACCACTGTTAAAGTAACCAATGTTTGACCTAAGCAGTTTTGAGAGAATTTAGGCATTAAGGGAAAAACAATAAGAAGCACTTAGATTGGTTGTCTACTGGAAGACAAGGACCAGTTCTTCAATCTCCCACGATTCCTTTAATTCTTTTTTTTAGACTTGATACGAGTATATCTAATAAAATTTGCATTTTTAGTCATTTTCGCTTTGATCCGTTAGTTGTGTAATTATAAACTGGACAAGCCGGTGGTCTCCGACAGCAAATGACCTGTTCTCTGCATCAAATTTGCAAAGTTAATCTTTTCAAAGTAGGAATTAAACTTTTACTTCTGATATTATATATTCTATATATAATATTATATTCTATTACATATTGTAAAAGTCGTAACCCTGAAAAACAAGGAAAATGAAATCCAACTAGGTTATTCGTAACAATTTTAAGTCGAAAAATATCGTTTACAGAATATTCAATTTGAAAATTCTTTGATTTTTATTCTCTTTATTGATAAAAAGTACTATTAACATGAATCGCTATTTATCTTCTCGTAGCCCAAAATAAAAAATAATACAGCACTCTAAAACTAAATACTCAAAGGAATGTTGCTCCAGCACGCCCCCCCCCCTCGTCCCCCGGCTATATCCAATTTTCCTCCTATAGACGCTAATAAGCAAAATATTTTCAGTATATTTATATTCTTTTTTCTCCGTTAGCTACCATTATTTTATGTTTCCCAACACCACAAAATTTGCACAAATCGTCTTACTCACTAATTACGTTCAAATTTGCTAGTCAACACATTTAGCTGTTTTGATGAATGACATGAGTTTTTTCGTCTGTCATTCAAACAATTTCGTACTGTATTTTGTAGATTATAAAGTATGCAGAGTCCGTTCGTGTCTTCTTAGTGCTCCTGCTAGATAAACACTGTTTAGCGTTCATGCAACCGAATCAACTCTCCAAACAAAAAACTTTTAACACTGCCACCAGTAAGCTACACTGGCGGTGGCAACCCTACCAACACGGATTAAGCGTAGTAGGTACCGCAAGCTACTGTCCAGACCAGTGTTATCACCTAAAGTGCATCCTGGGAAATTAGTTTTTGATTCGCTTTTAGATTTGAACCGTAAAATCGTACTTTACCAAAGATAGTTTTTGTCATAAAACTGGTGAAAACAGCTGTCCCATGCCGATGGAACAGCAGCGGGCAGACTAATTTCAAGGAAAAGAAAAATATTTTCTTTTGTTTGAAAGCACCTATTCAAAAGAGTCTTCCATTAAAACAAGGAATAACTATGTGGTATCAATAAGTGCTTATCAGAGAGATATTACCAGCGTGCACACATTTTGGTGCTTTGGACCTCTAATAGTCACATTATAATAATTATTTGTCGCTGTCCCCATTTTACGTCTTTTCCTCTTTAAAAAAAAACTTACTAAATTTAGTTACTATTCAACCTTTCAAATATTTAAAGCAAGAAGCAAGTTTTTCTTTTAATCTTAGTTCGTTTAAACGGCAAAAGAAGCCACAAAAAAAGACAAACCAACCTGTAGAACATAATCTTTTCCTTGTAGAGTAAAGTCGGTTCCTCCAATTGTAAGTACAATGTCCGGCAACTCGTTGATCCTTTTGCAGTCAATCTGTCAAAAAAATAAGTTAACTATACAATTTTAAAATATTGCTGTTTAAAATGATTATTCAACACAAAAATGAAGGAAACACAGGAGCAAGACACACAGCTGATGCAGAAGCAAGATGGGAAAAGATCCCTGGCATGAGAAGTACAAAGAAATCCATTAAATACAGGGTTTAATTTCCAGAAGTCTTAGGCTGCACTAGAAACAATTATAGGCGTCAGACCTTCGGCTTATACAAAGTCGAAGATCCTAAGCACACACTATGATAGATTCACCATAATAGTTACATAATTTCCTTCAATATTTTCAGTTTCGGCATTACAAGGATGATCTATGTGACTAATCTCAATATTCCTGGATGTAACCTTATATGACTTTAAATCACTACTTGCATTGATTAAGGATTTTGTCATCCTGTAGACTCGGGGGTCGGAAACAAGATTAGCCAACCATCCTGTGCTTTCGCACACCCTTCCTGTTACAGTTGACCAAGCAAAATTTAAAAGCAAGCAATGAAATTAAGATAAAGTCTGGCAATGGCAGCAGTGAAAAACTTCTGACTATAGGCAGTAATTTCAAAGAAAATAAACAGCACATCTGCATATTTTTGGTAGAAAATAAGGGCGCTCCGAAGAGCGAATGAAGATTTACTAGATGTTTTCCAGAGAAACTTCCGGACTGACCATATTTCAAAGAGTAGGCTGTATGAAAAAAGTGGTTCAATTCCGCTTTCTAGGCTATAATGAAAGAAAGGTCGAGATGGCTGGGGCACGTCCTGTGTATGAAGGCTGACAAATTACCAAAAATTGTCCTTTTCGGCCAACCGTCTAGGGCTAAAGGGAAAGCAGGTCGTCCTCGTCTGAGGCGAGAGGATGTCAAAAAGAAAGATCTAAAGGAAAGAGGAACTTCCTGGGAGGGTTTAAAGAGGGAGGCTTTGAAAAGATTGGAATGGAGAAGGAGCGTGCGTAGCTGTGTTGGCTTCAGACGGCTTGGTGCAGCAGAGGAAAATTGGATCTTCTTGGAAGGGACAAAGAGTAAACCTTTGAATATACCGCAATAGAGGAGTGTGCACTATGCTGGCGTCACGCGGCTTGGTTTGGTAGCAGCAGTTTCAGTATTAGTAGTAGTATATCAATATCTGTAATCTTTATTTTTGATACGATTATTTATTTTAATTTCTGTTCGTTTTACGTTTCATTTATTCATTGATAGCGATTTCGGCCATTTTAAGTTTCTATAATTATAGTACTCAATTTTCGCTTGTGTTAAGCTTTTAACATTGCTCTTATTTTTTTTCAAAAAATTCATGTTTCGAAAAAAAAAAATCTAGTTGACATCTGTTCATATCTGATTGTCAATGTTTTATTATTGGTTAAGATTATAAAATTTTTATTTCTTTTTTTTTCAGTTTTCTGTCTAAGGATTAAAATAGGATTCTAATTTAAACTTTTAAGATACATAATATGATCTGAGCATTGGACCTGATTGTATTCAACACAATTATTGCATAAATTTGGATCAATTTGAAATCATAGTTTAGGAAGCCTTGAACTAAAAGCTTTGATTCCACAACAATCCCTCGTTAATATATTTGAAATAATTCTGCTTGAAAGAATGTTCAAAGATTACACATTCATGAAAATGGAAAAACAGAACAAAAATATATCCAGAGACATCACTCAGCTCTCAGTATTTCTGACTCTTAATACATCCATAGACAACACTCGGCCCTCTTTATTTTAATTTAGTTCAATATTCCTCTCAACATTCCCTGAAACTTTCAACTTAATAGCCCTAGATATTATTCATATTAGATAATTCCTGAGATACTTCAGATGCGGTCTTTTGACAACCTGGGTACACATATTATTCAGTATGCGAATATTCAGTTCAACATCCTCATCAACATTTCCTAAAAGTTTCAATTTAATGCCCTTAGCCGTTCGAGAAATATTGCAGACACGTCCCGTTGACCACCTAAGATTCACAAACCTATTTTGACATAGTTCAACTAGTGGCGGTTCTTCGCCTTTTAGGGGGGGAGGGCAGCTGCCCCTCCACCAGTTTCTACGACCCCCGACGTTAAATTCCTTTTATTTTATATAAAAGGTCGCTCCCTCGAGATAATGAGGCCTGAAATCATGACCGAGTTCAACATTCCACTCGAGATTCTCTGATAGTTTCAGCTCAATGCCCTTAGCCGTTCTAGAGATATTTCGCATGGGTCATTTTGACAACCTGGATGTAAATATTATCTTTTTACTTTAATTCTACATCCGCCTCAACATGAAGTGAAAGTTTCGATTTAATAACCTTACCCGTTCTTGAGATATTGCATATATGATCTTTGACAACATGGATACACTATGCGTCTTTTGATATAGTTCAATATCCCACTCAATATTCACTTAGTACTTTCAACTTAATACTTTTAACTGTTACTGAGATCTTGTAAATTCAGCCTTTGAACAACCTGGATGCACATATCATCTTTTTCATTTAGTTCAAATATACCTTTAGCCGTTCCTGAAATAGTGCAAATAGGATCTTTTGACAAACAGGATGCACAAATCGTCTTTTAACTCAGTTCAACATCCCCTGAAAGTTTCAACTGAATATCCTTAGTCGTTCCTGAGATATTGCAAATACACCCATTTTGACAGACTGGATGAGCATAGTACCTTTTGGTTTAGTTCGAAATCGTCCTCGGCATTTGCCGAAACTTTCATCTTAATAGATTTAGCCGTTCCTGAGATTCTGAAGGTATGCACCCTTTTAACAACCTCTATACACATGGTCTTTTGATTTAGCTCAATATTCCCTGCAAAATCCCCTAGAAGCTTCAACTTGATACCCTAAGCCTTTCCTGAGATATTGCAAAAGCCCCCATTACTTAAAATAAAACATACATTTAGAGAATTACTAATTTGCATAATTCTCTTTTTTGCTCCAGGGCCTACGGGGGTGATGACATCCTCGGAGGCATTTTAATTGTACATTCCAAGTATTTCAATCAAAATGGCTATCTGGAAATTTTGATCGGATTTCTTTGGAGGTTGCAGGGGAGGGGACCAGGTAGCAAAAAGGCAATAGAGGGGGTCTGCTTGCCGTCTAATCAATTTTGTCTCTTAAAAAGGCACAAAAACTTTTAATTTCCAGTAGACGAGCCCCTCCGTGACCTCTGTGGTCTCTATGACCATTCTTTTCACATAAACTGGCTCTGGGGGAAAAAATTAGTACGCTGAAGGCTTATGGCATTTTACTACAGACAACGTTAAGGCGAGAGCATTGCCTCTAAAGTATGCCACTGCTATGACTAACTTGTTAAAAATTTCAATAATGTCAACTTATTCTTTTAACAAGCATTAAAACTACAATGCTTTTACTAACATTAAACATTAATACTCGTCAAACTTGTCTTGTTATTGATCTCAATGAAAAAAGAAGAAGAAAAGATTGTTACAAACTAGGATAGGTATGAGAAATCGGGAAAGCTTTAAGGCAAGAAATCTATGCTAAAAGACAATGTACAACATTTAAAAAAATTAATGTTTAACAGTCTTATGATTTATGTTAAATTTGTACTAGCACATTTTTTCAACAGCAGTTAAAAATTGTTTTGCTTATTTTTGCCTCGAACAAATTGTTTTTTCCTCAAAGTTTTGAGGATTAGAAGAGTAAATACCCTACTTTTCCTCCAAATTTGTTTTTTCATTACTTTCAAAGTTAGACACCATTGTCAATTAAACAACTAAATAGCTGAAATTAAACAATTCAGTAATACTTTGCATACGTGTTAAGAAACAATTACTAAACTCACATAAGTTAGTTTTAGTTAAGGCTCGGGGGCAGGAACTTACACAGAGTTCCCGCCCGTGTAAGGGCGACGTAGAACTCCGTATCCGTACTTCCAGTCTGTCAATATCTTAGAAAAATTCCTTTCAATTTTTTATATTCCCAAAGCAATTCCCCTATTTTTTTTCACTATCTTTGAAGCTAAGTAAAGAGTGCTGGGCCTAATTGGGCGTTAAATCATATTTATATTTTATAACATTTTTACTTTTAAGGTTTCTTTCTGTGTAAATTTGAACGAGGCCAATCATATGAATTTTGCCAATCATTACATAGTATAAAATGTTAGCAAAAAGTTAGCGTAACGCAGGCAAAAAAAGAAAACATTCGTAGAACATAGGCATTGACAAAATTGAGAAGCTAACAAACCAAGTTTTGTCTACCATGAGAAAAATTATCTCAAGCTTCATTTGTGAGATGATTCACAGAGATTTCTACTGAGTTGACAAGTCTAACGTTTGAAACATTCATATTTTATAACGTGTGAAACACCTAATTTGACCATAATACGATTAATTTTGCTCTACTTAACTAAGAACAAGGAAGCTTAGCTTAGGGAAAAGCTAAAGGGTGATTCGCAGTTCCAAGTATTTGCCCACCGAGGTAACTTCCTGTCGGTGGTTGTCTTCTCATTCATGGCAGAAATTCTAAGGAAAAATTAGCAAAGGAAACGAGTTTGATTTCCAATTAATATTCTAAACCTTCGCCAATGGTAAGTAATTGACACGGAAAGCATATCTTGATATGCCGTGGAGTCCACTCTGCCTTTTAAAGTATAATATAAACGAAATACTTTGGGAAAGACAGAATGATGGGTACTCAATAATGTAATGAACTGTCAAGAAATACATATTTTCCAACTTCCTTGTCAAAGTCGGAACGGAAAAAAAAGAAGACATGGTTGTTGTTATTTTCCAAACTTACTAAGAATCCTAAATCAAACGTCCCATAATCCCATCACTACGACCACGCAATTAGACAGAAGGGCCCATGCATGAATTATAATAATCCATGAATTTTCTTCCATTTTTAGTTAAATACAGTATTAAAAGACTAATTAGAAGTGTCGATTCAACGGTTTTCAAAAAAAAAAAATATACCATGTATTGACCACCGGTAATGGGAACAGCTCCGATCTTCGAGTTAATTTCCTTTATTTCAGCAACAGGTCCACCGATCAAGCTAGTTCCAGTGTCTGCAATAGCTTGGCAGCCTCCATTGCAAAGTTGACTTTCTGCCCCGTCGACGAAAATCCTAGAAAATAAAAATATGAAAATGAGCAACGGTATTTCGGGAAAAAGTAAAAAAAAAACTGATTTATCTTCAATTATTCCTAGAAGAGATTTACATCCCCAATTTATACCCCTCGGCGCGGGGAACCAAACAAAAAGAATGCTCAGAGTAACTCGTTTATAAGAAAAATTATACTGTCGAAACTTCAGCCTCCAACGTCAAAAATCACAGTTAAATCTTTGCCGTTGACTATCCTTTCTCGCAACTATTCAATCCTGTACTAACCCCAAACTTATGCCAAACAATTGTTACTTTCACCAGAATTTATCAATTACGTAATTTAAATTGAATCTTTTATTTAAAACCAGAAACCGGATAACTTGTAGGTCAAGTGGAAAAACCTTACAAACGATATATATAATAGAGGGAGAGAGAGAGAAGAAAAGAGAGAGAAATCTTCATTAGTAGAAAACAAGTAGAATATCAAATGATTAAACTTCTAAAATAATTATAAAGATAATAAAAGAAACTCTACCTATCCGAGAGAGAGAGAGAGAGAAGAAAAGAAAAAAATTCTTCATCAGCAGAAAACAAGTAGAATATCGAATGATTAAACTTCCAAAATTATTACAAAAAAATAACAAAAGAAACTCTAACCTATCCATTGTAAATTGCCAGTAGCCTTGTTTTGAGACGGGTACATAAACAAAGTCTCCTTTGTATTTTTCTGGGTCCGATCCACCCAAGATAAGTTCTCCACCGACGTCATCATTCGGATTTCTGCATAAGGACAAGACTAATTACATCGTTATAATTGTAACTACCAAAAGCAATTTCTGTTCTTGGAAAAGAATTAGACAAGAAGGCTAAAGGTACATTCATATTTCAAATGCAAAAACAACTTTAACAGTAGTTCTGAGCCTTTTATGATACCCATACACCGAATTCGAAAGTAGATCTGGTTCTATTGCAGTTATAATTCTTTTTATCGATAAACTTTTTCGATTAGATCCTTTTTCTTTAGCAAAACAAGTGGCATTTTTTTAAATGGGATCTTTTTTCTATAGTATTCTATCTCAGACTTTCTTATTTTAAAGTTGAAATAACATAGATACAGCATAAAAAGAAAATTATATTTATTAAAATACAAATTCTTGAGAATGTCATTTGTGACATCGTACCGCATATAGAATATATCGTGAGTAAGGCAAAAACTGCTATGGACGTTGTCCAAAAGCTTAAGCGTCAAAGTTACTTTTAGCAGGTTTGCTGTTTCTAGATTATCTTCAACCAGTTCCCAAAACTGTAGATCATTTGAAAGGTTACAAATGCCAGTTCGATTTTATATCTTTTCTTTAGACTAGATTTTACTAAGCTACACTTTGTTGTTGTTTTAATATTCAGCGGGATTTGTATCAGTATTTCAGTAAGATTTATGAAGTATGGCTTTCGGTGTATTTAGTCAGATCAGCCATTACAATGTCCGACAAGTAATAAAGGCAGATTTGATAAACCATAGCGAGCTAATCATTCATCGAAATTTGGGCAACAATTTTTTTCCTTTTTTATTCACAAAAGGGCCGCAAAAACATCATAACAGTTTGAACCTCTATGCAGAACGACAAAAGGACAATAAATATTACCGCTTACGTTCAAAATAGGTCCCGATGCATCTTTGCGTATTTGAAACGACCCCAAAAAATGTGTTTGGCACTCCAACTATTAATACACTTCCTTGGAAAAAATTACCCGCTCCTCCACCCCCCCAAATAAACAATCCATCAATAATTGATATATCCAGAGAGCTTAAATAAATCTTTGACTCATACTCCACCATTCATCATACTTCCTGACACAAATGAGCATTCACCGAATGAAACACAAATCAATTTCACTTCTAAAAACCCATAAGCATATACTCATTCCATAATCAATTACTTGATCTATCTCTAGACAATTGGTTGGAAAAAAATCACAAAGAATTCCTAAACTAACTGAACTCCTTCCGCCGGAAGCCTGTTCCTGACTTCAGATCATACATACCTAAAGAAAAATTTGAATCTGGCAGTAATTGAAACTGGCGTTCTAACCAGCTTAACGTTCCCGGTTTATATCAACGTTAGGATTTTTTTTTTTTTTTTTTTGGAAAAGCATACAGCCGAGAAATTAGAAAAAGATTACACATAAACAAATTTAAAGAAAATTTTATCAAACCAAAAAACAATACTCGGCGAAAAATTGCTACATGCTAAGCACGCTCCAGAGATGCTTCAATTCGTGTCAACGCCAATTAAAACCTCTCTATCATGTTAAAAATAGGAACATATTAAGAAACCCGAATTTCTGAATTTCTTAAAATCCATCATCTTATTTTACTAGCAATTACAGAACCCGTTGCTGAGTATGGAATAGGTTTTCTGTTTAACTAAGGTAAATATAGGTAGCAATCATACAAATCAGGACATTTGGAGTATGTGAAGGACTGTACACACGCTTGATTGAAACTCATAGTTAATCTACTTTTAAGAGATGGCTCCCTAATTTTATTCACTTTTTGTCAGAGATTTTATTTAACAAATGAAGATGTAGCGTATTTTTTTAACACTCATTGAATAACAACTCAAATCGTAACGAACCTCCTAATAATAGCTTATTTTACGTGCACAAAAACTGATGGCTAGACAACAGTAACTAGTGACAAGGTGGAGTAACGAAATTAGCTAACCTGAAAAGATAACACATCTATCTTAATGAAAAGGCTTTTTTGTTCAGTTTTCAATACCAGCATATCTACCCTAATTTCATATTTTCGATGGTTAAAAGGTTTATATGTTTCAATACAAAGGAGCTTTTCCAAGCACAGAATGTAAAATTAAAAAGAAACAGATTAATCATGGGTAAAAACCATCCAAAGAGCTATTCCTATGATCAATCCATAAGAAGTAAAAGAGCCGACAGTAAGTATCATATTCTTCTCAAATTCTGAAGTTTAGCACCTAAATTCAAACGGCAAAATAAACCCGGCTTATAAGTTATAACAAGAGGACGTTAGTTTAAGCTCAAATTCTGTTATATTAGAATAAATTAAAGTGGCATATATTAAAACTGAGTTATAAGAATAGTAGCCTAAACTGAAAATGGAAAATCTATATCAACGTCGTAAGTATGTAACAGACAACCTACCTATCGAGGTAAAAAGAAAACACAGGGTCAACAACGCCCTGATCAACCATTGTGTTAAAAACAGGTTTAACACCATCTACAGATATCGTTGAGAATCCCATTCCCAATATACCATCAAATTTAGCTGCAATGAATACTAAACCTGGTTCACTTACTGCTTCAGCGAATGTTTGATTTGAAGCAGCTAGACTTCCAATCTATAAAAAGAGAAAAAAAAAACAACGAAAAAAGCAAATTGACCAAACTATATCTTACATACAGGATGATTTAACACATGTATATATTAATAAGCTTTTCTCTAGGGTATGATATCACATTTAAGTGACTCAGTTACCTTGGTATTCCTTGAATTGTAAATTACAGAAAAAAAAAACAGTTTACCAAAAAATTTAAACCAACTGCGGCAAAATTATAATACTAAATTAAATTATTTATGAATAACAGCAACAAAACCAACCAACAAACGGTTTTTTTTTTTTAAAGTCTACGAACAAAAACAATTTTTTACACAAAATGATTTTTGGGCTCCATCGCCATTATTGACAACGAGGCTCGTTGTTTACTAGGTTCCAGTAAAGAGGAACCTATGTTTATGCGGATAAATTTTTTGGAAAAGAGAACATGTTCGATCCTTGGTGCCTGGAAAGCCTAAGGGTATTAAGGCGGAACTTGCAGGGAACGTTGAAGGGTGTCAAACTAAGTCAGAAGACACTCTGTATCCTGATTGTCAATACCTAAAGAGCTGAGTATGGAGTTGAAACTTCCTGATCATTGAAATTGGAAATCAAATTAGCATCCTTAACCGTTGTGGAGATACTGTAGATACATAGGATGTATTTTATTTTTATTCTTAACACGCCATGGAAATTTAAACTTATTACCCCTGGTCACCCCTGAGATACTGCGAATACACAATTTAGAAAACCTAGATGTATACAGAGTCTTTTCCTTTATTTCAATATTCATCTCAACTTGCCCTAAAAAGTTGAACATTATATCTTTAGCCTTTCCTGAAATTGTACTGTAACGACCTTTTGACAATATGGATGCACACGATGTATCTTGATTTAGTTCAACATACCCTGAAAGTTTCTACTTAAAACTACTACTACTACTACTAGCAACTAACTGCAGCACCAAGCCAACTGGGGCCAACACAGCTACACACACTCCTTCTCCATCCCAATTTAATCAAAGCATCCCTCTTCGCACCCTCCCAGGAAGTTCCCATTTCCCTTAAATCTTTCCTTACGACATCCTCCCATCCCTACCGAGGACGACCTGCTTTTCGTTTGGACCTAGACAGTTGGTCGACAAGGACAATCGTCCTTCCTATCTCAGCGTTTCCCTCAGTATAGACCTAGAAAGCAGGATCCAGAGCCCTACTTGACCACTGTCGTCACTGTAGCTTCCAATATTCTAATCTTCGTTCCCAGACTTGTCTCCTTATTCTTTCAAGCTTTTCACCTGTGAAAAAATACTCTTGGCTTCGGCTGTACTATATTTAACAGTTTCACTGCACCCACCGTCATTACTAGCATTGGTACCAAAGTTAGCGAAGCAGTCCACTTGATCGATCTTCTCTATACGCAACATTACCTTTTCACCTTCACTTACTCCTAGCCTAAGCGACTTTCCTTCCTAACATTAGTTTTGAAACCTGTTCGCAAAACCTCTGAAAGTTCATTCATTTTAATTTAACTCAGCCCTCAGCAACCTATGAAAGTTTTGAGTTAACCTTCACCGTTCCTGAGACTTTGCCAGCACACCCTTTGGACAACCTATATGCACACAGTGTTTTTTGATAGGGTTCAACATGTGCTGAAACTTTCAACCTATACCCTTAGCCTTTCATGAGATATGGTATATACGCAATTTTGACCTCCCCAATGCACACAGTATCTTTGTTTTAGTTCAACCATTCAGACAACATGGGGCGGAGGGGTTGCAGGGGTGGCTCAGGCTAAAAAAGGCCACAGGAGCGGGCACCTAACCTCCGATTACTTTTGGTTCTTTAAAAGAATACAAGAACTTTCAATTTCCAATAGAAGATCCACCTCCCAAATTTCTGCATCTACCACAGCAAGGCCCTTATATAGGGGCCAGGGGAAAATAACAAGTAAAAATCAATACATGGGAGGCATACTGCTCTCTATTAAGTCAACGCTACTATGTTGACTCCGAAATGTACCAACTGGAGAATAGCCACATCCACAATTTGAGGTCACTGCCCCTGTACTCTGTGGATTATATCTCCTACCAGTTATGTTTCTGGGCCTTTTAACCACTCCAGATGAAAATGGTTATCTTAAACTTTTATGTGTTGCCATTTGAGCAGTTCTGATTTTTGAAAGATACTAAAACTTTCAATTTTTCACTAGCTTCTACAACCACCTTTTTAATAAGTAGTGATCAGAAAAAAACATATGGAGGGGGAGGGATATTGCTCTTTAACAAGTCAACCAAAAAATTTGCCTTTCATATAGACAAATAAATATTTACCAGCTTTACTGTAAGTTAACAACCAAAAGCAAGTTTAATTGGATCTTTATTTCCCGCATTTAAGACAGCCATAATCTTTTCGACTTCCATTTAAAATCAGTACCAGAGTGTAGCAGATATATTGCTTCGGCAAAATAAGAAATAAAAAGTAAGGCTCACCATGACCGAATCAGTGGATAGAAATCCAGACAAACTACCAGTTCCATAATGAATGTCGAACTCTGTCCCATTAGCTATGTATGTAGATGACTTCTTACTGTCATATTTGTTATGCATCACTGAAAAAAGAATACAAACATTCAACAATGAAGAAAACCTGAGCTACCTCAGGAGAAAAATATAAGCTACCATTAAAGCTCCCAAAACGACCCCAACCATTTCTATCTTTCACGGATATTTAAAAACTCATAGGGAGCTGTTAAGCTAAAAAACAAACATTTAAAACGCACAAGAAAGCCCACAAAATCTTACTCAAAAAACCTGCAGAGGTATTTGTCAATAGTTTTTAAAACTCCTCTTAACGATCGCTGTTCATAAATACACCTCAAAGCGATATGGCCTACATAATCGCTTGAACCTATAAAAAAGCGCAGGTCTAGCGTGCGCAAAATTACCTTCTGATATGGCATTATAAAAAAAAAGACATAACTTGTTTCTTGCGAATAATCTATTATAATAAAATTTAAGTTAATCAAAGCAAGAACAGATTAAAGGCCATTGAATAAAATACTTAAGTATGTTTTACCCGTTTACTCCCCTTGATGAAGTATATGAAGTGAGTAATTTTCTTACTTACAGACAATGCCCAGTTCGTAGTCACAAAAAAAAAACATAAAATCAGCTGACGGAAGAACTCACAAGAGGTCATATGAAAAATTTTGATTGGCCTACCGCAAATTGGCTAGTAGTGACCTGTTCATAGTCGTCATTGATTAAGCCTATAAGTATGTAGCTAAGGTTTTGAGTCATAAAAAGGATCTAACAGTAATAGCAGTCATAATCGTTTGTGATGTCGGTATTTCTCCTGTATCTATTCTCCGTAGTATATGTTTTTCACCAGACCATACATATTTATTTTGACGTTGTTGGATTGATTGGGTACGTACCATATTCATTTCTAGTTTCTTCGCACTTTGAAAAACAATATATTACAGGTTTTGGCGAATGCATGTGATAAC
The DNA here is from genome assembly GCF_032884065.1 of Artemia franciscana. Classification (NCBI taxonomy): domain Eukaryota; kingdom Metazoa; phylum Arthropoda; class Branchiopoda; order Anostraca; family Artemiidae; genus Artemia; species Artemia franciscana. The sequence goes on from NC_088875.1 coordinate 25,862,692, forward strand.
ACCTCAGTTACGATAATTTATGAGGCCACTGAAATTGTGCGTGATGAGCCTCCTCTTCACACTCGAAATTCTTTTTTGCGTCCAAGGTTTCTGATATTGACCTAGTTGTTGTTTTTTATAAATTAATTATCTCTCTCTCTCTCTCTCTCTCAACACTGATATTCCAAGATATCCTTAAAAAAAATAAAAAAATAAAAGTTTCACCCTAAGGAGAAGGAAATGGAAACAATATTAGAATATTGAGTCTGTGATTCTTTTTGTATAAAAATGTTTAAATCAAAAATGTTCAAAACCACCTATATTAAAAAAAAGTGCCTCTATTCAAAACTGTTGTGTTTCGCCCATATGTAATGTTCCACCAAACTATGAGATTCTATACCCACCTTGTGGGTATACAAGTGGTAAATGTTTACTTTTTCCTTTCAATAACTTTACCAATAATATTTTCGGGATGTGTACTAAAATTCAAATATACGTAATGGAAATTGCCTTCATAGTTATTGGCGATACCGATTCAAAAACCATATCTACCTGTGAAACAATTACTGCTCTAATAATTTAAATATAATAAGGTGTCATGACGTAGTTAAAAATTATTGAAGAAGTTAGTTTGCCATAGATCATTTTTAATTATTCCCATGTGAGCCAAAATATTTTAAATTGGTAACTAATTTTTCTTTTCAATTGTTCCTTTTCAATTGATTCCAGATAGTTCCTTTAAATTTTCCAAAAATTCTTAATTCGTGTTTCATATAAAGCATGTTTCGTCTTAAGCGTGTTTCATATTAATCTCATGAATATTTCATATTAATGTTTACAAATAATCAACATATTAGCTAAATGTATACTTGGAAAAAAAACACACACATTCAGCAGACAAATAACTATTTTTAAAGACTGAAATAATTACTGCATTTAACAAAATTTTGGTTTCAAAAATATTATTGCCATATCCTATTTCATATCTTGAATATCCTATACTAGTGCTTCCACGTAATCAACAGGTGTATTACCTAAAATTAGACTTGTTGCCCCTCCCTCCCAAAAAATAATTATTTTTAAAGCGAGAAAAATTGTCATATTTAGTAATACAGCTCAATATTTACAACCTCAAGTATTTCAAGCTCAATATTTTTTTTATCTCTGTGAATGCCTTCAATTATAATCTTTGTATTGCTTTGATATTTATTATATCTTTGTATTGCTCAAGTTCCTTGACAAAATCAAAAAGATTTATAGACGTTGAATAACGGTTAATGAATAAGTTTTAATGTAGGTGAATTAAGGCAGTGAATTACCAATGAGTGCCACTAGAAAAGGAAAAACTGAAGATGAATGTTTTACGTTTAATGAGGATTGTACTGCTAAATACTGGTTTCATAATGTTGGAAGTCACTTATATTATGTTCATAATTAATTTATAGTTTCCTCTAAACTGTAATTAAAGTATATTTGGTTTATTCAGCGCATGTCAATAATGGAGTTTACAGTGCAGCCCTACAAAGAAAAGTGTATATGCAGCACACCCACTGGATTCACAAACCATTTTCATACTGGAAATGCAACTTCATTTTGGATGGTAAAGATAGCAATCTGTCTTTCTTGTTATTTGAAATTAACAATGCATTGAAACGACAGGGATTCAAAAGGTAGATTACTCTTTACTTTCCCTCACTGTTTCTAATGGTTCAGTAATAATAATTAACCTAAATACGAACAATCGCAGATATTTAAAAGTTTTGTCTTACAGCATGCAATATTGGACCATTTGCATTTTTTAGAAGGAATCCATAAATTCGAGGACCCAGTATCAAAAACGACTTTGAAGCTCTGAGGTGGAGTTCCGATTGATATTTCTCCATAGTATTGAGCCTAAAAAGGGGGACATAATCAAATCACTTAATACAAGTATGTACAAATAAATGAAGAATAGGGGTATCAAAAGATTATCTGAGAGACGTTTCAAAGAGTCCATTATACCATTTCACTTGTATTATTATGCTTTTATTACACATTTATCAGAAGTTTTCAGAATTGAATTTTTGCAGACCGTTTTCCTGTCTTTTTATCTATTTTTTTACCCTCATTTCACTTGTATTATTATGCTTCTATTACACATTTATCTAAAGTTTTCAGAATTGAATTTTTACAGATCGTTTTCCTGTCTTAGTTCCTCATGTTCTAATTTTCATTTACCCTCTATGAAGTATGTGATTTGTGCTGATTTTTTTTTTCTTCAACAGATTCGAATAAACGTAAATGAGGCGCGAATTATGCATAAAAACAAGTGTTAATCCCTCCTCCTCGAATTCGTGACTCAGTAGCATATCACACAGTAGGTTGACACCTCAATCCTCAACATAGGAATAGACGCATTTGCAATGAAGCCAAAGCAAGGAATCAAAATTTAAATTGAATTTTAGTAAACATTGAATAACAGTAAAAAGAAGCATGGCCAAGTTCACTTCTTTTTACAGTTATTCAACAGTTATGATTCAAGGGCTAAAAATGGAAAATGAGTACATGTAAGTAGGTCTAACTTTAACTGAGTAGTCCCAGTACCCACTTTTAAAGGTCAAATCTATCTTAGGTAACCTGACACTATTTCCACACTTCAAGTACACCGCGATACCAAATGGCATCAAATCAAACCTCAAGACATCCATTTTAATTAAAACTTCATAAGGGTCAAAAAAGCTGACTGCGGATGAAAATGATCTGTGCAGTCCCAGGGGCAATGAGTCCAAACTCTTCAAATAGCCTATATCAAACAGAAGTCAGGTATATTTACAGTTTGTCTTCAATCTCCTTTAACAAATAGTACATACGCACTGTCTTAGGCATTATTGTCTAAATTCGGTCTCAACCCCCTTTACTAGACAGTACGTACACTCCATATCTTGCCCCCTTGAGTCAACAGCACACATATTCTGTCTCCGATTCCCTTTCGTAAACAACAAATATGATTGTTTCCAGACTCATTTGGAGACGATGCTCCCAACCTATTTGGTAAATAGGGTATGTTCCATCTTCTTTACTCCTTTGGCCAACAGCATGTAACGTCTGTTCTGGTCCTCTGTCGATTAGAACTACAATATGAATACCCTAATTCAAAGGACTTTTATCACAAAGAATACATCTTATTTCCCCAATAGTTTTTACGTATCCTAATGCATACAGAAAAAAAAAACAAATCTATACATATTCCATTATGTATATAATGAATAGTGTATATGCTCTGTCTTTGACCCCCCCCCTCAGTCCTCAGGGCAAAAACTTTAACCCTACTCCATTGGCCAGGATTGTAACATGACTGTCCCAAATCAAAAAGAAATAAGTGTATTTTATATTAATAATGCTTCATGAATATACGCAAATGACTAATATGAAATATGAAGTATACACTTCGCGAATAGCATTTGATATTTGAAACATAGTATTTGATCTTCACCAAAAAATGGCACTAAAGTATTTCTTAGCAACCTGACTACGAATCCGAACATATTTGTGCAATATATTTCACAGATGGTGGAAATGCCATTCCTTGTTGAAATTGAATTTAAAAAAAAACAAGTTTCTTTAACTAAAAGTAAGGAGCGACATTAAACCAACGAGCAGAAATTATTACTTATATGAAAGGGGCTGTCGCTTCCTCAACGCCCCGCTCTTTACGCTAACATTTTTTCTTGTTTTATAAAGTAGAGTTTCGAGAAAGAGTCAAAATTTAGCGTAAAGAGCGGGGCAATGAGGAGGGGACAGCCCCTTTCATATACGGAATAATCTCTATTCTTTCAAGTTTTAGTGTCGCACCTTTCAGTTAAAGAACTTGTTTTTCTTATTTAATTTCTGGACGTTTTTGAATTAATGCAGGTTTCTTTTTTTTAACTAACAATAGCCTTATAAAAACCAAAGTTTGATTTTTGTTGCAGTTATTTAAGAATGACTCCTGAATCAAAAGGCTGTTTAAATTAGAATAATAACCTTTTTTAATAGTTAAAAAAGAAACTTCAGCGTAAGAGCAAGCTATTGAGGAGAGGCAAAACCCCCTCATATACTTAATATTTTCTGATCGTTTTAAGCTGTAATGTTGCTTCTCACTTTCAGTAGAAAAAACTTTTCTTTCATTTAATTGCTGATCGTTGTTTAAACAATGTTGGGAAATCCAGCTACTCCTCTATGAAAAATTCTCTTCCCCAACGAGAAACTTCTCCATGGAAAGATTCTCCCACATAACTAAAATTAGCAACATTTGCGGAAGTAATTTTGTATGGCATAGTAACAGAAAGGTCAAAGAGGTCGAAACTGTTTTTATGAAAACTAAATTCGCAAATTGAGCAATTCTCAAATAACTGAAATGAATGAATGATTGAAAGAAAAGATCTTCAACCCCCCTCATATAAGTAACAACTTATGTCCGTTTTAAGTTTTAATGCTGTTCCTTACTTTCAGTTGGAAAATACACAAAGAAATTATTGTTCATATCGATCATTATTTAACAAAATTCGAACGTTAGCGCAAAACCGAGGTGTTGACGAGGAGACGAGCTCCCTCATAAACGCAATATGAGGGGGTTCGCCCCCTCGTCAATACCCTACTCTTTACTTTAAAGTTCGAAATTTGTTCCAATTCTCTAAGAATGAGCCCCAAATCACAAAGGCCGTTTAATTTGAATAAATAGCTCTTTTGAAATTACTAAAAATACTTTAGCGTAAAAAGCAAGGTATTGACGAGGGGAAGAATCCCCTCATATAAGCAATAGTTTATGTTCGTTTTTAGTTTTAATGTTGCTCCTTACTTTCAGTTGAAAATAAAACTTTTTTTTATTTAATTTCTGATTGTTTTTTTTTTAAATAATGCTGGGAAATCCAGCGCCCCTTCACGGAGATTCTCTTCCCCCATGGAAAGATCCTCACATGTGACCTTATATCCCCGACCCCCCTCCCTCACCAGAAAAATCCCCCTGAGAACATCTGTGTACTTCCCAATAACCAATAAAATATGTGAACAATGGGCAAAGTTCATAACTTGCAGCCCTTCCCTCAGGGACTGTGGGGGATTAAGTCGTCCTCAAAGACATGGTAATTAGATTTTAGGACTATTCTGAACAAAATGCCCTCCTTGTGGCCTAGATACTCTCCAATTTTTTTGTCGCTTAAAAAAGCATTAGAACTTTTAATTTCCCTTCAAATGGGTCCTCTCGCGCCATTCTAGAACCACTGGGTCGATATGATCACCCCTGAAAAAAAAAACTAAAAATGAATTAACACGCATCCATGATCTTTCATTTGGAAAAAAAATTATATTTCACGTATTTGCAGATAGGAGCTTGAAACCTCTACAGTAGAGTTCTCTGATGCGCTGAATCTGATGGTGTGATTTTCATTAAGATTCTATGAGTTTTAGGGATTATTTCCCCTTTTTTCGAAAATAAAGCAAATTTTCTCAGGCTTGTTTACTTTTGATGGGTATATCTAATCATGATGAAACGTATGTATCTAAAATCAGCATAAAATCGGATTTAATGCTGATTTCAAATATACAAGTTTCATCAAGTTTAGTCTTACGCATCAAAAGTTACGAGCCTGAGAAAATTTGCCTTACGGTCCTGACCAGAAGATGAAGAGCCCCTCAAACCATTGACAATTCTGGCTATTTCAGCTTCAGAGACAGGTCCAAAGGTAAGATCTAAAATCAGGTAGAGAAGAAGAAGGACTTAGAGAAGAGGCTATAGTTTTGCCAATATTAGCAAAATAGGAAGTGAATAGATCTTGAACTTTTAGCTTACCCTCTACATTTTTGCCGTCAATAACAACACTTAAAGGGACAGAAGGAGGCAGAGAAGACGGCATGATAACAGAATTGGTTACTTGCTATGTCTTCCTAATGTCTGTACTGCATGCAGAGAATTTTCTATAATAAAATAACGATTTAGCCAATCGGCAAAGCGAATTGTAAACTCTTATATAAGCTTTGAAAAGTTGAAGCCGAGAATCACACGAAAATGGCTTAGAGGACCTGCAAGCCTTCCAAAGATTATTTTTCTTCCTCCAAGGATTCAAAGGGGCGGTTTTTTTCGATGCAGGATTCGACTGGTGTACATCATCTGTGTCCATGGTAACTTCTTTCAAAGAATCATAAAACGAATTGAACAAAGAATCTATATCAGATTCATTTTCAGAAATACTCCAGAAACGACCCGCCAACCGTGACCTAAAAAGATGCAAACCCCGATCATTAAATTTCAAAGAGGAAAAACCAGCTCTTTGGGTCCTCCTAGGCAACGGATCAGAAAAATCATACATAGAAAAAACAAAATCAAAGAAGCGGTAGTGTTAGTTATACAAGTTGGAATGCATGCAGAAGGTAATGTTCCACAAAAGAGCATCGTTGAAAGAAAATCCAAGGACGAGGATGACCTCTGGTCACATAAATTAAGGTTAAAGTTACCCATAATGACAAGTTCACACGAATGAAGTTGGATCATTTCCAAAACCTCATCAAGAACCTGAAGGAAAGAAGGAACAGACCCACTAGGAGTCCGGCATGTATTGCCAACAATCAAAAGTTTTAACTTGGGTTTTAATCTCAATATATATTGATTCGAAAATTCCTTCTTGATTTCATCACAGGTCGTGTCTAACAGAGTACGGAAGATATTCCGAAACATAAAGAGGAAGACAACCTTTAGCCATCCTACTTCAATTCAAACATTCCATCTTGTGCCCAGGGAGATGCAATAGAGATTCACTTTTTGAATCAAGGAAAGTCTCATAAAGACCAATAAAATCAGGGTGGCCACTAAGCACTATTTTTTTCAACTCATCAAACGAAGAACAAAGACCCTGAACGTTAAGTTGAAGCACAGAGAAACTACCATTTCGTTTAGACACTCCGACCTAAATTCGATATATACTTACAACTAACTGAGAAATGGGGATTTGATGGTGATTTATTGGACTGACCTACTAAATTATTTATCAAACTAAGAATATCAATTGGGTTATTTTGAAGATAAAGTAGACGTTCGCCCAAGGAGAGAATGTCAGCCGAATTAGAGTCAGACAAACTCAAATATATACAAACTATGATCCATCACGCGCCACTCACCACCCAGCCTAGTATGTCCATAACAATGACATGTGGATATCAACTAGGCAAACAGAACAATGAACTCTTTTTTTAGAAAAATGAAACAAACAGAAAAATAAAGGCCAAAAACAGAGAACTTGAATAAGAGAAAAACTTGTGTATTTAATGAAAAACAACGAAAACATAACTAAATCTCGCAATCCAGGAGACAAATTTGTGTATGATAACTTGCAAAAACAACCCTAACAAATATCAAACAAATAACTAAAGAATGAACAATCACACCAATCACTCTTCACCTTCGACTGACACAGCAGGGGAGGGAACCACAGAGGCTAGTTAGAATAAATCCAAGACAGATAGTCATTGTAAGAGAGAAAGCTGGAAATACTTTTAAGCGTTGTTTAAAAATGATTCATTTCACTTGCTGATAGATATTCTATCATCCATCCTAAGCAGAACTAAGGTACATTGGCATACAGTAAGGATAATTCAGAATGATTTTGAATTTGATCAACTTGGTGGAAAAATAGATATTCAAGCCATGGCTAGTTAGAATCAAGCCGAGACAGATAGTCTTTGTGAGATGAAATTTGGCATAACTTTTTCAGAATTGCATTAAAATGATTCATTTCACTAGCGTAAAAACTCCAGCTTAAAGAGCGATGAATTGAGGAGCAGACAGCCCTTTTTATATACGGAATAATTTCTGTTCGTTTTAAGTTTTAATGTTGCTGCTTACTTTCAGTTAAAAATAAAGCTAGTTTTTATTTAATTTCTGAAAACTTTTCATTAATACAGGTTCCAAGTTGGCTTACCGTATATGAAAAATAAAAACAAAATGTGCATATTAATTTTGGCAGACTTATTCCATACATGAAGGATTCCCCCCTCTTCAATACCTTGCTCTTTACGCTAAAGCTTTTAGCACTTTTAAAAAAGTATCCTATTCTAATTAAACCGCCCCAATGCCTCAGTAGACACTCTTAGAAAATTAGGACAAGCAGTTAAACTTTATATTTTCCCAATAATACCGGTAAATCTGGTATTATCTAAAGATATAACCCTCACAGAAAACTCTTCCCTGGAAATTTCCTTCAACGTAAAGTGCATCCCCCTCCCCCCGTCAAATTCCCTCCAGACAGTTTCATCCTCATTGAGAATATCCCCTTCCTGTAAAATTGTTTGCAGACAGTTCAGCCTAAAAAAAAGAGCGCATCTGTGGTCTGTTTTCTGGCAAAAATAGTAAAATTACACATTTATGCAGATAAGAGCTTAAAACATCTACAGAAGGTTCTTTGGTAAGCTGAATCTGATGGATTTTCAGTAAGATTCCCATAATTATTGGGTGTATTTCCCATTATTTCAAAAATCAAGCAAATTTTCTCAGACTCGTAACTTTTGATGGGTAACACTAAATTTGATGAACCTTACATATTTGGAATCATCATAGTAAGCTGATTCATTTGATGTATCCATTTACATTAAAATCCCGTTTTTTAGAGTTTCCTATTACTATTGAGCCGAGTCACTCCTTACTTACAATTCGCTACTATGAACTGTTTGATTCAATACTTTATCCAATTGTAACAATTCTTTTCAATAAAAATTTCTGCAATAAGTTTAAAACTTTATTTGTTGATAATGCTTTATTTCCTTTTTTTTGATTGCATGCCTTGCAGGAGTGTTGTAACAGGTAGCATTGCATATTTGAAGAATTGTGAATAAAACCCTCAAGTTAGTTTTTTCCTAATCTTTCAACTCATTTTTAAGGGTTAAGCACACCCTCGGCAGTACGCATTCCCGGGTATAATCGTAATCAGCGGGTTCAATATGACTAGAAACTGCTTTCAGATTGTGTGAAACAGATGTGTCATGACGACCTGCAAATAAGTCTTTTTGTCTACTGATGCCTGGACTATGTGTGGCAACTGCTATCAAGACTACAATAACCACTTTCCTACTTTCAAAATTGAAAAAAAAAACGTCTTGACTAAAGATTTAAGAATTTTAAATATAATTGACAATCAATTATCTTATACAAGGTGTCATACATATGATGAGCATAAAGAACAAAATTAAAGATGAAAGAAGCAAAATATACACAAAGCATTTGTTTTACTTTACAGCTTACATTCCATATTTCTTTTTGAATCTTTAGTGTTTAGAAGGTGGAGTAATTATGCTCTACAAAGAGTATTAGCACCCTTGGTAGGGACATAAGCGATTGAAACCCTTCCGCATTCCTCTAAGGTAAAGCGATTTTGTATTTAGACTAATTACTCTACTTTTATATCGAAAATGAGTTTTTTTTTTTGTTTAAATTTCTTGTTATTTTTATTATTCCTAAAACTTAAAAAATAAATCTGTATCAGAACCAGTTTAATTACTAATTCTTTTTACACTTGTTACTACTTTACCACTACTACTTTACTTTAATTACAACTTATTTTAATTACTGATTATAAATTATTCTAATTACAGTTTAATTACTAATTATTGCATTTTCCTTCTCTGGGGTGGATTTTTGGTAATCCTAATACTACAATAAATTCGTAGCAGCATTAAACTACTTTAAACAACCATACCAGTGAATGATTCTCCTCTATTCAAATGGTTTCAGACTTTTGTTTTTATTAGCTCCCAAGAAATCCCAAAAATTTTTAGTATTCTTTCATAATTTCATGACAATATTAAGCGGTATTATACTATGAGCATGAAGACGACCCAGAAGTATCCATAAAAAGTATCAAAATTTTAATAATTTTTTACCTGCTAGTCCTCACATGGATAAAGCTAAAAATAAAAACTCTAACAAAATGAAAGATCAAGTAGCTTACATCCATATAGTTTGAAAGAGGTTCAGGCATAGGAGTACTAAGAGTTCCCCATTTGTGACGAACATAATCTATCGAAGTTCCAACACTTTCCAAATGTCTTCGTACAGAATCTGATTTTTGAAGCTTAATCCTACAATATGAAAAACAACAAAGTGATATGAATAAGTTGAAAAGTTCAGAAAAAAGGATATAAACCCTGCTCCAGTCAAACACATGAAATTATTTGACTGTCAAACTTAATGTATTGTAAAAGTGTGGTTGAACACTAATTTGTTCAAAAACTAAACAAAACTTCTCTTGAAAAATTGTTAAAAGTGGAATAATGCATCATGGTTTCAGCAGTAGCTGCAATCTATCAAAGAGTAAACCTCAGCCCATAGTAACCAAAAGTTCAAAAACATGTTTTGAAACATACTGCCTAGGGAGAAAAAATTGCCATCTGACACTGACTCAGGAATGATAAATATTATTTCGGTTTGTCTTAAAAGTAAAAGTTTATTACAAAAAGAAATTTACGTGATTTAAAAAAAAAAGACTCAAACCCCTCAAAAATGGCATCAGATCAAAATGAAAGTATACCATTGGAATCAGCATCGTTGAAAACCTAATAGAGGGAAATAAAGGTCCCCCTCCATGAACAACAAGGCAAATCATTTTTTTTTTTGCATCAGTAGCACTAGCTTCTGTCTCCTGTTTTTTTTTTTTTTTTTTTTTTTTTTTTTTTTTTTTTTTTTTTTTTTTTTTTTTTTTTTTTACAGGCCTAGCGGACTACCAGAACATCATGGAGATGCTTAATGGCTCATTCAATAACTATTTGTCATATCTACGTGCTTTTTATAAATTCCGTCATCTGCAAGTGCGATATGGCACTAGAATGGCACTTTTGTATCATTTCTCAAGGGGTGGCACTAGCAGGCAACCAGAACATTGTAGACATATCTTTTATAGCTCATATAAAAGATATTGCTCATATCTACGTCCTTCATATGAATTCCCCCATCAGCAAGTTCCAAATGGCACTAAAAACGTCACTTTTGGTGCCAAAGCTCTAGTGGAAAAGCAGGGGCTATTGGGCTAGCATAACTTATAAGTATTGTATCAGATTAACGACGCTTCTTGACTGCTAAGGCCCTTGCGTCGGCCCTGTAGTGCATTGCTGCAGCATGATCCGATCTCTGGGTCCTGTATTACCAAGCTAAGGTCAAACCCACTGCGCCACCACAGGACCAGAACTTATAAGAGAGATGGTTAATGGCTCATTTGAAAGCTATTGCTCATATATACGTGCTTTTTTTTTATCAATTTTACCATTCGTAAGTGCGATACAGCACTGAAAACAACACTTTTGGTGCCACTTCAGTGGAAAAGTTATGAAGTACAAAAGAGGTGCTATTGTAATAGCTAGCCTATGTTCCAGAACCCTTAACTGGAGGTTTACAAGAATCCCTCCCGTACACTCCCCCTCCCGGCCCCCTTAGTAAGTTTCATAAATCGTCTGCTCATCAGTAAGCAGCTACTGAAACATTAGCAGGATACCACACCATCATAGATAGATGTTTAAGGGCTCAATTAAAAGCTATTGCTTATACTGAATAGATTTTCACATATTCTACCATCCTTTAGATTTCACAGATTTCAACGTTAACTAGTTTCTGTGGAAAATTTGCAATGGACTCTTTGTCATGATTGAAGCATTAGCTGCAACCTAGTAAAGAGCAAACCTCAGCCCCTAGTAACTAAAAGTTAAAAATGTTAAAACGGTCTTTTTTTCTTCTTTTTTCCAGGCCTAATGGGTTACTAGACCATCATAGAGAGATGATTAAGAGCTTAATCAAAAGCTATTTCTCATATGTGCGTGGTTTATATAAATTCCGCCGTCTGCAAGTGCCATATGGCACGAAAAAAGGAACTTTTTATGCCCTTTCAAGAGGGGTGGGGCTAGCCAGCTACCAGAACATCTTGGATAGATTTTTGATAGCTTGTATAAAAATGTACTGCCCATTACATTCTTCCTATAAATTCTGCCATCTGCAAGTTTCAAATGGCACTAAAAGTGGCACTTTTGGTGCCATGCCTCAAGAAGAAAAGCTGGGGCTAGTGGGCCACCAGAACTTTTTAGAGTAATGTTCAATGGCTCATTTGAAAACTTTTGCTCATATCTACGTGTTTTTTTTTTTTTTATCAGTTCCACCATTTGTAAGTGAGATATAGCACTGAAAACAACACTTTTGGTGCCACTTCTTAAGTGGAAAATCTTGAAAGCATAAAATGGTATCATTGCAATAATTATGGTCCAAAGCCTTTAACTGGAGGTTTACAGGAGCCCCTCACAGATACTCCCCCTCCAAGCCCTCTTAGTAAGTATCATAAATCGCCTGCACATCTTAAAGTACAAGATTATTGCAAAAACAAATTAACTAAACCTCAAAACTTTTCAACTAAAAATCAACCAAGAATTAAGCTTGAATGATCAACAGTTTTCAATGAACCTTCAAACTTCACTCTGCAATGAAGCTTGTGTGTTAGTTCTAACAGTGATAATTGAGGTAAATCCTGCCTAGGTTTTGAAAAACACCTTTTTTGGTCATTTCATTGGAAAAGGCACTTTTTTATTAAAAAAAAAAATGGGGAAAACAACTGTAAGTGCACCTTGTGGGAATTTGCTATCAAGTCAAATTTATAAAAAATGATTAGGTATAAACATAAGATTTTAAATGAGCCCTTAAACAGCTCTCTTTTGCTACAGTAGCCTTCTAGTTTCTGCTAGTCAGTAGATGATTTATAAAGCCCTGTCTTCATTATGGCTTTTTCAGGTGGAGTTGGCCAGGTAAAAACAGCTTTTTGCTCATCAAAAAAACAGATATATATATATATATTGTACAGATTGTATATATTATTGTTGTGAACATATATTGTTTTGTGAAGTATGGATAATGAGCTCTATGTTATAGACTGAAAATTTTTTGTAGCTGTCAAGGTTATCTGCACTATTTTCTAGAGGTGTCTTATCTCCCCTAGATTGGTGATAATAAGAAATTATATGAAAAATAAGTTTTCAACTGAGACTAAAGAGTGATATCAAAACTTGAAACAAACATACATTATTCTACATAAATAAAAAAGATTGTGTCAAGATTGTTTCTACATTAAATTTCAATCAAAAACAAACAAAGATGAATTTTGAAAAAAAAAGTTTTTTGGATGGAAGTAAGAATGAAGTTGAAACTTAAAACAGACAAAAATTATTGCTTCACAGCCTATGTAATATATATCAATAAAACTAGTAAAAATAAACCAACTAATTATGTTTTCATATGCTTTTAGGATTATAGAAAACTAGTGCTTTACTGAAAACACAAAATAATATATAAGCTTTGGTACAGTAGCAAACCAATTAAGGATACTTTTTACAGAATAAAAAATATTTTCAGTCCCTTTTAATATAATGCAACAATCCATTTTAGGATTGCTGCTTTCTTTTTATGTTTAATTTGGTATCACTTCTGCACAATGGCTCAGTTTGATGACAGGCTCTTGTTTTGGTTCTGAAAAGGACATGTCATGATTAGTTTGCACACAATTTCGAAGTAAAGCTATCTTGATAGTATTAGGACTATAGACTAGCTTTAAAATTTGTATCATATCTTGAAATTCACTGTTGTATAGAGGGAAAAAATCAGATTACAAGAATTCATATTATGTCTTATTTGATCTTTATTTCCAGTAATACTAAAGCATATTTCTTAAAATTTAAGACTATACACTGCTCACTATTGGTATTATAGCTTGCAAGACCAAAATGCAACTTGATTAATCAACCCAATATTTCTGTATGATGATCAATTACTTCATGGTTGTTAAAAAATATTTAATTTTTGCTTATGTTTTTAAGATAGTTTTAATTGCATGCTGAAATTTACTGATGTCACAACAGGTGTAAGACTATGAAAAGCTTATAGATTTGTTTATTGCTGTCAGGCTACATGCTCACTTTTGACTTCCAAATAAATATTCCTATTTTTCATACTTGACTTTTGTGTTTTCAGTAAAGCACTAGTTTTCTATAATCCTAAAAGCATAGGGAGAAATAATTAGTTGGTTTATTTGTACTAGTTTTATTCATATATATTAGATAGGCTGTGAAGTAATCATTTTGTCTGTTTCAAGTTTCAATTTCAGAGGAAGGGGAGTTTTTGTTTCCAAGAGGAGCCCCAGAGTCTTTCTTCCTATTGCTGTCTCTTTTTCCTATGTGAACCTTCTTGCTCTTTGATTAGTTCACACACTTCTCTTTGGCAAAGAACATGTCCAATGTCTGTTGTTTTGCCTTCATTGTAGGATTCTCTGAAAATCCTTCATAGCAATATCATTGAACATTTTGCCAGCACTATTTAACTGTCAGAGAAAATATTTAAAATATACCGTTTTCACTAAAGCACAAACGATGCTCTTGCCTTTCAAAGGTTAATGGGTCAGTGATCTTACTCCTTTTGTAAGTAATTTCTAATGTTTTAAGATTCAATAAAATTCATTTTAACTTCTGTTTCCTGTTAGGATTCATTTATTTAGCTATAGCAGTATTTCTGATCTTTATGCTTAATTGCAGAGGGTATATCATAAACAAGAGCTAAAAGCTCATATGGCACTTGTGACAAGGCAAGAAGAGCTAAGAGCCAAGAGCTCATATGATATGAGCTCTAGCAAAATTCTAAGAATCAATAGATTGATTTAAAAGGAAAATCAGAGGCTTAATGCCAGTCAGGATTTAAAATAAGAGCTCTGAGTCATGATGTCCTTCTAAATATGAAGTTTCATGAAGATCCAATCACTTCATCACAAGTTAAAAATATGTCATTTTTCCTAATTTTTCAGAATTAACCCCCCTCCAATAGAGTGGATCCATTCCAATTATGCCAATCATGTATCTAAGACTTCTGCTTATTTTTCCCACCAAGTTTCATCCTGATCCCTCCAATCTAAGCATTTTCCATGACTTTGGGTCCCCCCCCGAACTCCCCCCAATGTCACCAGATCCGGTCGGGATTTAAAATAACAGCTCTGAGACATGATATCCTTTCAAAAATCAAATTTCATTAAGATCTGATCAACTGTTTGTAAGTTAAAAATACTTCATTTTTTCCAAATTACAGGCCCCCACTCCCCCCAAGATGGTCAAATCTGGACCACAACTATTTCTAATTTAATCTGGTCTGGTCCCTGATACGCCTGCCAAATTTCATTGTCCTAGCTTACCTGGAAGTGCCCAGAGTAGCAAAACTAGGACCAACAGACAGGCCAACAGAATTTGTGATTGCTATATGTCACTTTGGTTAATACCAAGTGGCATAAAAAAGACTAAATTGGAAGTCATAAATATTTTTTTTCCTGAGAAAGGAGAGGAAAACTGTAAGAAAGAAGAAGAAAATGCTAGATAATTTGATTAAGGAGTGTCTAGAAATTCAGTGTCAGGGGATTGGTCCAAGTTAACCCCTCCATTTGACCCTAAGCAAATCAAAGCCTATTCATTATAAATAAATAAAACAAGTATTAATCCAATTTTAGTGCCCTAAATAAAATAGTATTTTAACAACACGTGAATTTAATACAGTAAGAAAATTTTTACCTAATGGATTTTAAAATAGAGGAGGGATATTAGCTTTTTAAGCCTAGGAAAACCAATATGTTTGAAAAAATTAATTAACAAGTGAAAAAATGACAGACAAAAATGTTTAAACTGGTCTTCTATGCTCAACTAGGCCTGGGCTGGGGGGCAGCTGCCCCTCCCCTCAGTTTTTGTGACAGTAATTCCTTTTATTTAGTATTTTTATGTTCCTATCAAGGTACTTAATTGGCTAAAAAAAAAAATCCTTATACTTTGCCCTCTCCCCCCCCCCTAGTTTATGAGGTATAAAACCATTAATAAACCAAAACTAAAAAAGAAACAAAATTTTATTAAGAATAAAAATATCAAAGAAGTGTTTTTTTATACTGATTCTAAACATATAAGATTAAGCTCAAAAATTAGGGTTCAAAACTAGGTGCCCCTTACAAACCAGTATCCAGGACAAGGTAAAACCTTGCCTGCTTCCTAGATCTGTCCCTGTCACTATGTAAAATACAATGTACATGTCTCTATGTTCATATTTACAAAAAAATATTTAGGGTTGGGGGGGGGGGGCTTAAAAGGTGGTCACCTAATTACTAGGCCTATGCTCATACTAATTCCTTCTACCTACAGATTTGTAGTAAAATAGGGGCAGTCCTAAAACTGTCTCTATATTTCCAGAATGCCAAGGAAGAAGTTGTTCCCAAAGAGAGATTTTCAATTCATATATGTATAAATTCACCACATTTCTGAGCAGATTAGACAGGCTAGTAGGCTATATTTAGAAAGAGCAAACAAAACATCAAACAATAGCAAATAAAACATCAAATAAGAGCAAACAAAAGAGTAGACAAGAGCAATCAAGTAATATGTTCACCTTGTCCCTATATCAGTTATGAAATCCTGTATATTCTGACCCAGGTCTGTTTAAATGTACTCTGATACAATACCTTAATTAATCTGGTGGAAACAATTTTGATGCATAAACACTAGGTCTTAAATCAAAATAGGCTAGTCTAGCAATTTTTATGGTAAATTTCTAGTTTACTTACTTTTTGCTATCCTGGAGAGGGGTTAGGTTAGGAAAATGAAGCTTTCATTAATGAATCTAGGGCCTCTGTGTTAACCCTCTTCTGATTTCTAAGTCTTAGAAAGTTGCCTGCTTGACTAGTCTAGCTTATACCTATTGGAATTTGTCAAAATAACATTTTACCTTGATTTTCAGTTAGACTTTTACTTTATTTTTCTCTAGTTTTGGTTCTTGAAGTCAAATTTGTTATTTAAGTAAAATTTTAAGCCATATCAATGGTTTTTTTTTTAATTTAGGATATATATTTGCAGATCTTTGAAACCTCATAAATTGGAATTGAGGAAAGTTGTTCAGCTAAAAACTGTTTGGTTGTATTTCATTTAAGCCAAAGATCTATTTGCAATAGTTCACTTTTAAAATCAAATGATTAGGCTATTTAAGGTTATCAAGGGTCAAAGCCCTCTAGAAAAAGAAGTAGCGGATTTAGGAACTTCAAAATACTTTCCCAAGGCACATTTTGGCATGTAGACCCATCCCTAAAAATTTCATTTGCTGAACATAACCCCTTTCCAAGAAAGCAAAAAGTAGCTAAACTAAAATTTTACCATTTTTATTTTACCTGTGAACACTATTTGAGTGCCTGTAACTGGCATCAAACGTAATTGACCCAAATGCATGAGAACATGTCAACACTAAACCAAAAAATAGGGCAATCATTATAGTAGCCTGCCTAACTTCTATTTCATCAAAAACTTGTCATGACAGGATCGCTGTTGCCAGTACTCAAAATGATTAAATAATATCCTAAATTGCTACTACGGAAAGATCGGGAAAGATAAAGCAGAAACTAAAATACAGGTCTTTACTCACAGGCATATACCCCAAAAAATCTCCACAACATGACTTATGCCACAAAATGGAATATGAATACCAAAACTTCAAAAGTAAAATCACTGAAGCATTATCAGAGATAATCAGAAATATATGGGAGCATATACTTTAAAAGCTTACTTGACGTACATGCCAAAATATTGGGCCTATAAGAGAACATTTGGGAGTAAAGGGAAAAAGAAAAGCTAAGGGAGCTAAGAAAACATTTGGCTCTCCTCCCAATGGGCTTTATACTTTCATAAAATGGGTTATTATGGATCGTATATTTAAAGCGCAATCATGATTAACGGTAATCAAATACTGGCAAGAGCAAAACAAGACACTATAGAGCATATATTAGTGCTGATATTTATGTTGAAAGTAAATATAATATAAGAAAAAATGAAACTGTAGCATATGAGAATCATTTAAAAACAAGGATTAAAATAAAAACGTAGATGAATACGCTAAAATGAAAAAAATTTAGTTGAAACTTGTTCTATTTATATTGAGAAATTAAGTTCTTTTCTATTTTAGTTTTGTAAATCAATCAATCAATTCATTTAAAGGAAACGGTGAAAAAATTACAAAACTTCATACTCAAAGGCTCTTTGACCTATGAAAGTGGAAAACTAAACATAACATTAAATAATAGCAAAAAAATCAAAAAGAAGGACCGGAAGAAGAAAAAAGAAATAAAAAAGAAAAGAAACAGACAAAAGAGAAAAAATAATTAAACAACAACAAAAAATACCATACCAATCGAAATAAATGAATTGAATAAATTGAAAAGGAAAGATAAAGGTTGAAAAGAAAAGGGAGGATAGAATTAACTCTCCAGTTATAAGAGGTGGTCGGTTAACTCTTTTTTGAATTGTATATAAGAATGACATAGCCGAATCTTAACTGGTAGAGAATTCCATTACAGGCACAACATAAAACTGGGTTAAGATCTGATTTTATGACTTTGGTTTTGTGAATGAAAATATCCATGTCATTTCTAGGAGAAAAAAAACCCAAGATTCCTTTTGTAGTTCAGAATTTCAAAGATAAAATTGTTTGAAGAAGTTAGAGAAGATTCCATGAAAATATATAAAAATGAAACAAGAGGAAAGAAAGATGTATGCGGATTGACCATTCAGTAAATTCATGCTGAGCTTTCCTGTCACCTCAGATGCTTGTTCTGCTATATAATTTGAAAGCAGGGAAGGTGAAAAAGAAGAGAATTTTGATAGCCATGCTCTTAGACAGCAGTACATATGAGGTTGAATGAGAGAGTGAAAGAGGAACTTTATTGTTGAACCTGGGAAACAATGACGAAGCTTTCGATGAACTTCTAGGTTTCTGGAGAGCTTAAGTTTCACAAAAGCACGGTGATGTTTGAAAGAATGATTTTCATCCAATGAAATGCATAGGAAACAAACATGTCTATCAGGGGGATGAGTTATATCACCATGAGTGGTAGAAATAGTTTGAACCAAAGGACAAGAAGTACCTGATCTGGAAAAAATGGGTGGAACAAAATTGTGATCACAAATACTACAGCAACATTGTTTTTTTATTCTGATACAACAGTGAAAAGATCATTGATAAATAAAAGGAATAAAACAGGTCCTAGGATAGACTCTTGAGGTACACCAAAATCAGCACTGAATTGATCTTGAAGCTTAGTGTCAGTAATGATAGAGCTTTCAGATGAATAAGTTTCAAACTAATGATAACTGTTTCCCCGTAAACGTGTTTCCCCTATGTGTTCCATTTTGGAGAGTAGGATAGTATGTGATATGACACTTTTCTGACATCACTTTTGATAACACTTGTGATAACACTTTTCTGACATCAAGGAAAATTGAAGCTGGAATTCTACCCTCATCAAGTTCCTTGTGAATGAACTTCAGCGAGGTCATGAAAGCATGTTCTGTTGAGTTTTTAAGGCAAAATCAAACTGATTATAATGAAAGAATTTTTTTTTTATAAACAAACGACAAAAGTCTAGAGCACATACATTTTTCAAAATTTTACTAATGGCTGCTAAAAGAGAAATTGGTCGATAATTCAAAGGAACATCTCTAGAACCATTCTTATGGAGAACAACTAATCTGGTAGATTTTAGGGCACTAGGAAATGTTCCATTCAAAAATGATAATTTCACAAGAATGGTGAGAGGGGGAAAAATTGAGGGTAATATAAACTTTAAAGCCTTGGCAGGAATTTGGTCAGGTCCACCATAGGAAGATCCAATTAGCTCAGAAACGATTCTCTGGTCTTCAAACTCGGAAACAGGATACAAAGCCCTCGATCTTTGACAAGAAGGACCAAGGTAGTTTTTAAAGTCTCTGGTAGATGAAGCACTAATCAAATTTTCTTTGGAAATTGATTTCCCTATGGATGCAAAGTGAGAGCAAAATTCGTCCATTATGATCTTATTATTATTTATTACTGCCCCCTTAGAAATTAATTTGTTTGGCAAGTTATTTCTTTTGGAATTGGGATGAAGAACTTTGTTTATAAGTTGCCAGGTTTTTCTCAGATTCATGCCAAGTTTAGAGAACATCTGGGAGTAATAAATGTACTTGGCTTTACGAATGAATGAATTCAACAAATTTAAAATGTTTTTTTTCCAACAAATTAGAGGACTTGAATGGCTTCCACAAGCAAGTCTTTCTTTTTCTACTCTTAAGAAGAGCTGCAGTCATCAAAGAAGCACGAGGAACAGCACGCTTGGAGCTTTTAGAAGCTGACGTTACACAACAACTATCAACAAAGGACTCTTTGACCAGATCACAGTATTGATTGGAAAAACTATCAACAGACAGACTCGAATCGGTGTATAATTTTGGGCTATCCACACACAAAGCTTACATGTTCTTTGCTGATTTTACTACTACTAAGGGTAGAATTGTTGGTGCCCTTGGTTCTAATTACAAAATAACCGTCATTTTTGTTGTTGTTTCTCTTGTTAAGTCAAAATTACTCCCTTTTTAGGACTATCTGTTACCTCTCCCACTATTATTCTTAAATACTTTGTAATCTTTTGGCCTTCCGTTTTAGTAGTAGCAGCAGTATTAGCATCAGTACTAGTTGTATGAGTAGAAGAAGTAGTATTAGGATACAAATATTGTCTTTCGTGTAGTTCAACATCCCCCACAACAAGACCTGTAAGCTTCAACTTTATACACCAAACTGTTCCTAAGATATAGCTGATACTCCCTTTTGACAACCTGCATACAGACGGTGTGATCTGATTCAGCTCACCTTCCACCTTCAAAATACCCTGAAAAATTCATCTTTATACCCTTAGGCATAGTTGTAATAGTAGTCACAGCAGTAGTATTGATATCTATAAAACTAGTGCTAACAGCAGCAGTAGTATTGACATATTGCCTTTTGGTCAGTTGAATATATATGTCCCTTTCGTCAAGTCCTGGAAGTTTCAAATTATATAATTTGCCATTGCTATGGCATTGTCGATATATCCTTTCGATAAGCTGTATATTCATGTGCTTCTTGAAGTTTTCGTCTTAATGCTCTTAGCCTTGCAAGTAGTTGCTATAGAAGTGGTAGTTGGAGTATTACAAGTAGTAGTATACGTAGCAGTGATATCGGTGTTGGTACTGCGTGCATATATTGCCTTTTGGTCAATTGATCTTGTCTGTTTGGAGATATACTGTTTGGAATTGTTCTTCTTGAGATATGCCCTTTTGACAATTTGTTTGCACATAGTGTATTTTGATTTAGTTCAAGTTTCCCCTCAATATTCTCTCAGATTGCCACCTGCATAGACTTAGCCTTAGTAATCAAGTGGGCATTAAATCATGGTTAATTGCAAAAAAAGTCAAGACAGACAGTCCGATTGAGTGAGAGGCAAACCTGACATTAACCCCCCCCCCCCCTACTAGGATTGTATAAAATGATGTTAGTTAACTTTTTAATAGATATGTCTATCTATTTCCGTCCGTGCGTCATTCCTAGGGCAAAAGAACTAAGGAAGATAGCCATAGAGCTAAGATTGTCATAGAATCTATAGTTTTCCGAATGTTTGGTTAAATGGCACGGCTAAACGACGGGAGTAAGTAGGCCTCTCTTATTAGACCAATACTTGTTTGTTATCCTTTAGCAAGGCACGCCCGCCTAGTCTCAGGTAAGTTGACCAAGAATTTAAAATTGACTTAGGACAATTAGATTGCCTGGAATGAGAGGTAAACAAGACACGCCTACCTATGGTCTTAGGCAGATTGAACCAAGAATTGACAGACCCTTTAGACTTTGGACACTTTTTCTCCTTGCAGTTCCTGTCAACTCGTTGGTCAACTAACAGTAGATTAAATTTTTATTTGTGCAAATGTCCAAGTATATGAATTGAATCAATCACCTTGCCTGACACATATTGCAGGTGGGCCCAGTTTGACTTTAGACGCTTGTTTACCTGTTATTCCACGCAAATGAAAGGTCCTGTATCAATTCTCAATTCTTGGTTCAACCTGCCTAGGACCATAGGTAGGCCTGCCTTGCTTACCTCTCATTCGAGGCAATCTAGTGGTCCTATGTCAGTTTTAAATTCTTGGTCAGCCTGCCTGAGACTTTAGGCAGGCATGTCTTGCTAAAAGATAACAAACAAGCATTGGTCCAATAAGAGAGGCATACTTATTTCCGCCGCTTACCTGTGCCATTTAACCAAACACTAGGAAAACTATGGTTTCTATGACTATCTACCATAGTTCTTCTGCCCTTGGAATGACGTATGGACAGAAAATAGATAGACTTATCTATTAACAAATGGACTAACATTATTTTTATATAATCCTAATAAGGGGGTTAATGGAAAAAGAAGTGGCAGCAGCAGTATTGTATTTGCAGCAGTATTAATAACAGTAGAATCAAGTACATGCTGCCTTTTGGTCATTTGAACACCCCCCTTCAAGATACCCCGGAAGTTTCATCTTGATACAATAAGCCGTTCCAAAAAATATTGCTGATATGCCTTTTAGATCTTAATACTCTTAGCTTTACAAGCAGTTATAGTTGAAGTAGTAGTGTGGTAGTAGTAGTAGTAGTATTAGAAGTGAAAGTAGCCATGGTGGTAGTGTGCACATCTTACCTTTTGGTCAATTCACATTCCCTTTTAAGCATTCTCTGAAAGTCCTAACTTAATACCCAAATCCATTCTGGAGACATGCCCATTTGACAATCTGCATGCACAGTATGTATTGATTTAGTTCAGATTAACCCTTAATATTCTGTCAAATTTTCACCTTAACACGGGTAGCCTTAATAGTCCTATTACCATAGTAGTAGCAGCAGTAGTGTTGTATTAGTAGTACTACTAATAATAGTGGCAGTAGTACTAATAAGAGTAGCAGCAGGTACAAGTTTCTGTTTGGTCAGTTGAACACCTCACTCGTAATCCCCAGAAGTTTCATTTTGATACGCTAAGCCGTTCCTAAAATATTGCTGATACACCTGTATCAGCAATTTGTATGCACACAGTACCTTTTGATTTAGTTCAACTTTACCCTCAAAGTTTCCTCAGATGTAAATTTCCATATCCTTAGCCTTGGTAGTGATCGCTACAGAAGCAGTAATTTTAGCGGCAGTAGTTATAATAGTAGTAGCGTGCAAATATTGCCGTTTCGGTCAATTGATCATCTCCCTTATCATTTCCTGAGTTCCCAATTAATATACTCAGTAGTTCCTGAGTTATGCCCTTTTGATCGCCCGTATGCACATAATGTGTTTTGATATAGTTCCAACACTCCCCTCAACTTTCTCTGAAAGGCTAAACTGATTGTCCTTCGTCTTTTCGGAAAGTCAAGGTCAAACACGCCCACCTTTCTCAATAAAATACACTATCTCTTAAAAATGCACGAATTGCCTAGCTTGTAGCCCTTGCCCTGAGGGCTGTGAGCGGGGGGGGGGCCACCTATAGGGCATACCTACTGAACCGTTCAACAGTGCTGAACAAAATATCTGTCTGAAAATTTGAACAGGATATATTTTGGGAAATGATGAGCATGGAGGGAGGGGGCTGGTTGCCCTCTAATAAATTTTGACTCTTAAAAAGGACATTAGAACTCCAATTCCCAATCAAATTACTTCCATCCGACGTTTATACAACCACCCATTCCATAACAAGAGCTAAGAGCTCATATGGCACTTGTGACGAGATCGGAAGAGCCAAGAGCTCATATGGTATGAGCTCTAGCAAAACTAAGAATCAAAAGATTGATTTAAAAGGAAAATTAGAGGCTTAATGCCGGTCGGGATTTAAAATAAGAGCTCTGAGTCACGAGGTCCTACTTGATATCAAAATTCATTAAGATTCGATCACCCACTCGTAAGTTAAAAATACCACAATTTTTCTAATTTATCCTTTCCCTTCAGCCCCACAGATGGTCAAATCGGGGAAAACGACTTTATCAAGTCAATTTGTGCAGCTCCCTGACACACCTCCCAATTTTCATCGTCCTAGCAGGTCCAGAAGCACCAAACTCGGCATAACACTGAACCCCACCCCTAACTCTCCCAAAGAGAGCAGATCCAGTCCGGTTACGTCAATCACATATCTACGACATTTGCTTATTCTACCCACCAAGTTTCATCCCGATCTCTCCACTCTAAGCGTTTTCCAAGATTTCTGGTTTCCCCCTCCAACTCCCCCAATTGCAACTGATCTGTTCGGGATTTTAAATAAGAGCTATGAGACATGGGTTCCTTCTAAATATCAAATTTCATTAAGATCCGGTTACCCATTCTTAAGTTAAAAATACATCAATTTCTCTAATTTTTCCAAATTAACAACCCCCAGCTCCCCCAAAGAGAACGGATCCGTTCCAATTATGACAATCACGTATCTATAACTTGTGCTTAGTCTTCCTATCAAGTTTCATCCCCATCTCTCCACTCTAAGCGTTTTGCAAGATTTCTGCCTCCCCCCTCCAACCCTCTATGTCCCTGGATCCGATTCAAATTGAAAATAGAGCATCTGAGATATAAGATTCTTCTATATATCAAGTTTCATTAAGATCCGATCCCCCATTCGTAAGATACCTCGATTTTCACGCTTTCGAAGAATTTCGGTTTCCCCCTCCAACTCCCCCAATGTCGCCGGATGTGGTCAGGATTTAAAATGAGAGTTCTAAATCACAAGATCCTTCTAAAAATCCAATTTCATTAGCATCTGATCACTTTTTCGTAAGTTACAAATACCTCATATTTTCTAATTTTTCCTAATTACTCCCCCCCTCCCTCAATGACCCCGCATCCGGTCGAGATTTAAAAAAAGAAATCTGAGTTACGACGTCCTTCTAAATATGAAATTTCATTAAGATCCGATCATTCCTTCATAAGTTGAATTTTGTAAGTTCTAATTTTTCAGAATTAACCCTCCCCCCCAGCTCCCCCAAAGAGAGTGGATGCGTTTCGGTTATGTCAATTACGTATCTAGGAAATGTACTTATATTTCCCACCAAGTTTCATCCCAATCCCTCCACTTTAAGCGTTTCCAAAGATTTTAGGTCCCCCCGCAAACTCCCCCCCCCCAATGACACCAGATCCGGTCGGGATTTAAAATGAGAGCGCTAAGACACGATATCCTTCCAAACATCAAATTTCATTAAGATCCGATCACTCCTTCGTAAGTTAAAAATACCTCATTTTTTCTAATTTTTCAGAATTAACCACCCCCCCCAACTCCCCCAAAGAGAGTAGATCCGTTCTGGTTACACCGAGCCCGTATCTAGGACTTGTGCTTATTTTTCCCACCAAGTTTCATCCCGATCCCTCCACTCTAAGCATTTTCCAAGATTTTAGGTCCCCCCCCAACTCCCCCATATGTCACCGGATCCGGTCAGGATTTAAAATATGGGCTCTGAGGATACGATATCCTTCCAAACATCAAATTTCATTAAGATCCGATCACCCGTTCTTAAGTTAAAAATACCTCATTTTTCTAATTTTTCCGATTTAACCGCCCCCCCCCCCAGGTGATCGAATCGGGAAACGACAATTTCTAATTTAATCTGGTCTGCTTCCTGATACACCTGCCAAATTTCATCGTCCTAGCTTACCTGGAAGCTAGCGATCGCTATGTGTCACTTGGTAGATACCAAGTGCCATAAAAACCCTATAGCCCCCGGGGCATAACTCAAAACTCTGGTTCCTGGGTTGTAAGAGGTTGTGTCGACCCTGGAGGCATTGTTGTATGTTCTTTGGACTAGTTTGAAAAAAAGGGCTATCTCACAATTTCAATCAGATGCTATTGGGGAAAAGTGGGCGTCGGTGAGAGGGGGCTAGTTGCCCTCCATCACTTTTGACTCTTAAAAGGAAACTAGAGCTTTCATTCCCAGTCAAATGAGCCACTTCTAAACTTTATGCGGCCACCCCTTCCATGAAAACTTTATAGACTCACGGGGAACTTACAGCACTTCTACCAGACTCTAGGGAGTTGTTCCAGTCCCGAAGGCCTTGTTTTATGATCTTTGTATTATTTTGAACAAAATGGCTGTCTCAAAATTTTTATCGAATAAATTTTTTGAAATTACGACGATATGGAGGGGGCTCGTTGCCCTCTGATCACTTTTGACATTTGAATTGGACACTAGAACTTTCTATTTGTAATTGAATGAGCCCCTTCGAAGTTTCTACGACCACCCCTTCCATAAAAACCTTAAGTGTTTATAATGGACAACTAGTACAACTTATTGCCCGTATCCTGAGGACTATGGGGTTGATTATGGGGGAAATGATGGGCGCAAGGGAAGGGGGCTGGTTGTCATCCAATCACTTTTGATTTTTAAAAAGGAAAATTGAACTTTCAGTTTCCAATCGAATGGGCTCCTTTCGAAATTTCTATGACAGCTCCTTCTATACGAAGTGCCTTGATAAAAAAAAAAAACAACCCAAAAATGAATAATACATTAGCGCTACATAGCGCTGTTGCGCTGTCTATGAAAGTCTTAATGACGTTAACCTTTCTAGAAAACCAACTAGAGTTCCTAGTCCTAACGATTTCCCCAAGTCTTTGACTTATACTTTCAACGCCATCAAAATGCCAAAAAGGAAAAATTATGAATAAGAATTATCTTTAATACGAATAAATAACGAACAAAATCATTTTCTCAGTCGCAAGAGCCGAAATAAAAAGAAAAATGATAAGCCGACGCTACTTTCCGACGCTTTCTCTTCTGCTGCCATTTTGCGTCTCAAACTTAGCATTTACAAAATCCGTCATATGAGGGAAATTAACCTAAAATATAGAAAATAATTAATTTGTTTATTTTTCTTATTCTCAAGAGCGATTCAATTTTAGACTTAGGTTGATGCCGATACAAATTTATATTACCAACGAATGAGCATTTCAACAACGATACAATAGTGCCATTACCGTTCAAGTTTTAGACATACTATATGCTAAAAATACATTGCGCCCTAACACAAGTTGTAATAATGAGTGTACCTTAGCAATGAGAGTGAAGTTCCTGACAACTTTTTGCTATTTTATAAAATGGAAAGATTTTCTGACCTTATTTGCCTTTATTTATTTTCATAAAAGATTTGTTATTCACTAAATGAAAACAATAGGTCAAAATTTTCCAAAAAATTGTACTGTTTGAATTTGCAACTGTATCAATTCATGTACTTGTTTAGCCATTGCACCGAGCCAGAAATACAAAAGAAGCAAATAATTGAGGCGGTAATAGTTAATTATCCAGAACACACTCAAGAATTTTGATATGCAAGATCTGGGAATAACCGGCTTAGCTGTCTGTATTCGGATACAATTAGCTTAGGCTTAGCGGAAAAACTACGTTGTAGGTATATTCTAATTAAATACTTAATATATAGAATTTTTATTTTGGTTAGGTTAGGTATTTAATATAATGTGTTCTGGGTGGCCTGCTTTCCATAATTCTTTGTCGTAGATTCAACGATTTTGTTAATAAAGTATTATATTTCCGCCAGATTTGGTATATTCCATTAGGATTAGCCCAACTTCACTTCTTGGGTGTGTTCTGTATAATTCATAAGTACCATAGAGGCAATTATTGATTTCTAATGTCAGCGAGTTGACTGAAAGCGAGAAAGCAAGTTGACTCTTTTTGCGCACAGTTGCAAAAAGATTAGCATTGGCGATATGAAGACGTTAGAAACCCGTCCTAAGTGTAATGGGATTAGCGGCACCGAAAGTGACTTCCTCAAATCTTAATACGTAAAATAGCAATTATATGATTTAAAAATCTAAAGCAGACACAAATTATAATTTATGGCTAAGTCAAATCAAACTTAAAACGAACAGAAATTACAACAAATTACCGTTGGTATTCCAAAAAGAGAAAAGTGATATTTCCTGGAAAGCTTAAGTTGAGAGTCTCTCCCTCAAAAACAAAATGAACCCCTAGTGATTGTTCGAATTTTCAATCCATTTTCCCCTATTTAAATTCCAGCCCCTTAACAGATATCCATATGCTTTTTGTCGCATCTCAGGATTCAGTATTAATTTGGGATATCTTCAGTCCACTTTAAATTTTACTAATACTGCAATTAAATTGTACTAATACTGTGTACTAACAGTATTTCATGTTAGTTTTAGGTCTAACTTCTTTACTCATAATAAATTGCGTTTCTTTCCAGTTTTATTTGGCTCTTTACTTTTCCTTGAAGAAGTTATTTTTTTCTAGACTTAATATACATTTAAGGACAAGTACGTACCCTTTTCTTATCTAACTGTTCTTGGAATAGGAGTATCAGCTTAATAAACTGAACAAGTTTGGGGTTATCTCGCCCTCGGTTTTCGCAGCGAAGCAAGGCTGCATTTACTTCACCAGATACCTACAAGAAAATAAATTATTCATCGATAATAACAAATTAAATACTTAGAATGATTGTGATTCATTTTCTGTCGTGCTAGTACACTTACTTAAATGTTGTTGGTACATCTAAGAAATATTATGTGACCACTTAAGGTCTTTTCTCTGTTTTCAAAAATGTAATTTGATATTAACATTACGGAACATTTGACTATGTAATAAGGTTCATTTTACAGAATGTTGGGCATTTATATTTTAAAATAAGTTTTTACTAGTTATAACTTTGATTGAGACACTCCGTTCGCCTTTGCAGTAAACCTTGCCCTTTTGTTTGACACTAGTGAGACGAGTAATTCTTTCCCAGATATTCTGACATGCAAGCTAGTGAGCTTAGCCTTACTACCTTTTCTTAGATAGGTCTCTATTTTATTAATATGTTCAGATCACTTAAAAGGGTTGTATAAATATATTTATGCTTTGATCTTGTTCTTGAAATTGACATATCGACAAAAAAAATCACAACCATTATCTAGCGTCTGATATTTCTTAGAATTTTTTCCCAGCTTGGTAATTATGTTTTTTTTTAGACATTGAAATTTGACACTTGCTGGTATACCAATTACACAAATTTTGACGGAATATTGCACAGTAAAAATGCTACAAAACGTCGTAGAAATTTTCCTCTTAAACGAAAAATTATTTCAATTTAATTTTTTTTGCATTGACACTAGCTCCCACTCTTACAAGTTACCAATGCATCTTGAGCCTACCAGCAACTTTGTTACTGAAATATTTCTTCTTGTCAACATCAACTTTTTCCAATTAATATGTTTTGGCAACATGTATAGATGCATTCAAATGTTTTAAATGTTACCTTTTGTCTATGTGAAAGCTGTAGGAGGTCAGCAAATGGAGATTTCTCTGGGTCATCAAACGCCAATAACGCAAGAGTTCTTTCAACTTCAGGGAGGACAGCTGGATCATTGACAGCACATTCTCCAAGGCGATCTTGAGCGAATTGAAGTGCTTCCTCAACTCTTTGATTTCTTATTAGCTCAATCATTTGTTGTTGCTACAAAAAAGGGCATTTACACTAAGACCAGATCACTGAGAGGCCAAATAAATCAAATCTAAGGAGGAAACAATGGAGAAGATGAGCCAAATTATAAATTATATGGACTGTCGTGTAAATATTTAGAAAGAGAATCTTTAAATTATTCTTTTGAAATTTCCCTATACTGTAGCACTCAAGCTGAAATTTCATCTTCGTCCTTGAAGTTTTAGGTTAATTTTGTGGTGCAAGAGCGATTTGTAAGTTGACTCATAAACTAAGAGCATATACTGCTGGTCTTGACGCCAAAATACCTATCACTTAGTGGGAAAAAATCTAAGATTTATTTGTTTTAGCTTATAATGGTAATCATTAAGATTTAGATGGCAATAATATTCTTTCTATTTTTGTTATTAAAGCAATTTCACAACGGCTGAGTAGGCACATCAGACTGGGTTATTTAAGGCCCATAAAAACGTAAATTTGATTCTGATTGCCAGATTACTTATAGTCGGTCCATCACAGATCATTATAAGTTCTTACATTATGAAATGGCAACATAAAGAAGCCGTAATCATTACGAACCAGCAGAGCTATAAGTCAATCAAGTAGTTTTACCCAAAACCTTTTAAAAAAATGTAAAATCTGCACTCTAGCCTAGCTTCAAAAAAGGTCAAATAAGGAATATCACTGCTTTCTTAAATTACCACAAACACACGTAAAAAAAAGAAGAAAAACACAGTTCCTGATACTTTTCATATCTATTACAAATAGCAAAACGCTTATTCCACAATTGGCCTCTATTTCAACAAAACCAGAGACAATTGTAATAAAGTATTTCGGTCAAGCCAGTTATATCCCTCCATGAACACTCAGCTTTTCAATTTTCAAACTCGAGTTATTTTCAAATACAATCTTGTCCTTACAAGGGCCTTTCCATTGCAAAAATAAGCTTATCGCAGACCTTCCTGAGCCTTTAGACTTATACTACTGATAAATATCATAAACTACTCATAAACTTTACTGATGAATGCCAGTCATTCCTTAATTAAGGTGCAACCACAAAGTCTTTCCAGTATGGTTTTATGGATGTATTTGCGTTTAGTAGACCTCTTTGATAATGTTGTTGGGGCATTATTTATTCCTAGTCTGTGTAACGTTCCTGCTAGTTTCAATGGAGGATAGACTTGGGTATTTAGTCATATTTTATAGGTCCTGATTTCATCAATGACTAGACGTCCCAAATACATTTGACGACTTGTCTGATTTGAAACATGTTGCGTATATTTCGTGTTAATTTTTCAACAAGCCAAATTTTATGAGTTTTCATATATGGTAATTTGTGTCTTCATTCTTATGTTAAATAATATCTTACCAATCTTGGCTAACTGGACGACGAATAAGGCAAGGGACTTAACAAGAACGCCTATTCTGTTTATTGTTGTTATTAACAGGCTAAGCCTATTGTGCTTAGCTTTACAGGAAAACAAAAATAAGGTTTTTAAGCAATCACCACGAATAGAATCTCGTTTAAAAATTTGAATAAGCAAAACATGAATAAATTTGCCATATATGACTGAATAACATGGTTTCAGTCGGGTATTTACCTAAATTAGTTTAAAAAACTTAATTTGGACTTCACTGGAACAAACAGATGACCGTGGATTGTCAGTTTAATATAATTATACTAATATTAATTCCTTAAAGTTCTTCCCGAAGTCAAAACATTTTAAATGTATTTTTTTTCGTAAAGTGCAAATTATGTTCTGGTATTGAGAAGGCATGGGGGTTGTCAGCCCTACTCGTAATAATATTTGCTCGTTTTGAATTTGACTCGGTTATTTATCGTAATTTCTATTCGTTTTGAGTTTCATTTATTCATTGATGGTGATTCGTGGTAGTTTTACGTTTGGAAGGTTATTTGACTTTATTTCTGCTAATATTTGCCTTAGTGGAGCTCTACTTTTTTTTGAAAAATGTGTTTGATGGAACAAAATTTACATTAATTTCTGCTCGGTTTTTATTGACATAAGTCTTTTTCACGAAAAAAATTACAACTTTTCGATTTTTTCTTTCTATAAACAATTTTATTCTTGCCAAAAATAAAATTGTTTAATTTAAGTTTATATCTCCTCAGGTTGACCTGAAAGATAAACTTAACATCATCCCCAAAAAATTATTTCTATGCTCTTTGACAGCCAGGATACATATACACTTTTTCTTTTATTTATTGAAATTGTAAGAGCAGAAGAGGTAATAGTAGTAGCCCCGAAAGTTTCCAATTAATAACCACTCGTTCTCGATATATTGCTGAGGTTTCTTATTTGTAACCATAGACACAGTACCTTTTCATTAAGTTTTAAAGCATAATAGACCTATTGTGGTGGTCACCATAACCAATATCCCTAGAGACAAAGCTTCTGGACTGTTCTACCACGCTGGAAAAAATAACTGTCTCAAAATTTTGATTAGGTGTGTTTGGAAAATGAGAAAGCTTAAGGAGAGGGCTGATTGCCCTCCAATCTTTTTTTACTCTTAAAATGAACACTGAAACTTTTAATCTTGAATCGAATTCGCTCCTTTAAAAGTTTCACTGATATTTCTAGTTATTATAGGGCAACACTGCCAATGGTATTGTTTCTACGCCCTTATGAAAACCTGCATGCATACAGTTTTTTTTATTAAATTGAAACTCCCCCTCTGTAGTGGTAGCGTTAATAGTACATGTATTGCCTTTTGGTGATTCGAACATCATTCTCGATAAATCCTGGAAGTTTCAACTAAAGACAATTAGCTGCTATGATATTGCTGATAAATCCTTTTGGTAACCTGTATATTTATATACGTTTGTAATTTCTGTATTAATGCTCTTAGCCTTACAATTAGTTGCAACAGAGGTAGTGGTTGAAGTAGCAACAGTAGTAGTAGTAGTAGTAAATGTAGCAGAAATAGTAGCATTAGCAGTAGCATGCATATATTGCCTTTTGGTCAATTGATCTTCCCCATTAAGCATTTTCAAAAAGCTTCCAACTTTATACTCAAATCCATTCTTGAGATACGCTCTTTTGACAATGTGCATTCACAGAGTGTCTTTCGATTTAGTTCAAATGTCTCTTCAATACTTTAAATGTAGTATTGCGGTTGTATTAGTAGTAGTGGTCGTAGTTTTAGTAGTATTAATAGTAGCGTGCAAATATTACCTTTTTCGTCAATCGGTCATCTCCCTTATCATTCCCTGAAAGTTCCAAATTGGTATACTCAGTCATTACTGAGTTGTAGCCTTTTGACAGCCCTTATCAACATAACATGTTTTGATTCAATTCAACACTCCCCTCAGCCTTCTCTGAAAGGGTCATCTGAATACCCTTTGTCTTTTAGGAAAGTAAAGGTCAAATATGCACACCTTTCTCAATAACATATACTATAGTGCATATAAACATATAACAGTGAACGAATTGCTTAATTTGCAGTCCTTTTTCTGGCGGTTATGAGGGAGTTGTCCCTAAAAGCATAATTACAGGAACTTTCAACTATACTGAAGAAAGTAGGGTTTCAAAATTTTGATTGGATTTTTTTTTGGAAAATGATGGTCTTGCGAGGGGGAGCAGCTGGTTGTCCTCCATTCACTTCTGATTTTTTAAAATACCACCATAGCTTCCGATTTTCAATCAAATGAACCCTATCCAAAGTTTATTCAACCACTCATTCCAAAAAACATTGTATGCCTTCTTGGCATAACTTACAACCCTTGCCTCCAGGTTCTGAGGGACTATTTCAACACCGAAGGTCTTTTTATATGATCTTTAGACTATTTCGAACAAAATGGCTACCTCAAAATTTGTATCAGATGCATTTGGGAAAAGAAGACGTGGGGTAAGGCTAGTTGCCCTCCTATCACTTTTGACAGTTGAAAAGGACACCAGGACTTCTGATTTCCAATTGAATGAACCACATCCAAAGTTTATACGACCACCCTTTCCATAAAAACTTTAAATGTTAACAATTAGCAAATAATAGAACTTATAGCCCTTGCCCTGAGGGCTGAGGAGGGGTGTAGATTGAAATACATAACTACTGGACCTTTCAAATATGCTTAATAAAATTGTTATCTCAAAATTTTGATTGGATGTCTTTGGGGAAATGATTAGCGAGAGGAGGCTGGTTGCCCTACAATCACTTTCAACTATTAAAAAAAAAACAACTAGAACTTTCAATTTTCAATCCAATGAGCCCCCTGCAAAGTCTATGCGACTACTCTTTCCGTAAAAATCTTGAACGCCTCGGGGCATAGGCTACAACCCTTGCCCTGAGGACTCTTTGCGCCTCACTGCTCTATTAAGTTGCCTTTGATCTTTGGACTATTTGTTGAGCCATTCCAAAATTTCTAACAGATACATTTTGATAAAATATGATGCGTGGGTAAAATAAGCTCCGATCACTTTTACTCTTAAAAAAGGAACTAGAACTTCTGATTACCAAGCCAATGAGCCCCTCCGAGGTATATACGACCATCCTTTCTATCGGAGGGCTTTCAGATTTCTATTGGAGGGCTTTCAGATTGCCCTCCAATCACTTTCTACTATTAAAGAGGGCACTAGCCCTTTCAATTTCCAATCCAATGAGTCCGTTTTGAAGTTTCTACGACAACTCCTTCTATACAAAATGCTCTGGTCTCAAAAAAAATAAATAAATAACTAAATAATACATTGTACCCAAATAATTAGTTTGAAGAACCTTTATAAGAAATAAAAAATATTGAATACCATTAACAAAAACATAAATAAAGCCTCTCACATAATTGTGAGCATTTATTTTTGTGGCTTTCGTACAACTTCATTGAAGTTTGTATCATCTCCTTAATCCTTTTCTTATAGATCTTGGCTTGCTCAGTAAGGAATAAAAGCACTACTGTATGGTGACTCCATCTTGTGAAAACTGCCATACAATTGTCATATGGCATGATACATAAGCTACCTGATCTGAGATAAATCACCTGTTACGAATCTTGCTCAACAAAAGCCTTCTCTCTTGACTCCTTTTTAAGTTTTGGATCAATAATAGTCGGAACAATAGCGCTGACTAGGTAAAAATTGAAGTGGACTCGACGTTGTTGTTTTTTTCACCAAGGCACTTCGTATGGGTAGAGTTGTTGTAGAAACTTCGGAAAGAGCTCATTTGATTAGAAATTTTAAGTTCTAGTGCCCTTTTTGATAAGCAAAAGTGACACGAGGGCAACCATCCTCCCTCCCACGACCCGTTTTCTCCAAAGATATCCAATCAAAATTTTTAGTTGGGAATTTTGTTCAGCAGAGTTGTAAGGTACAACAGTTATGTCTCTGGTGATGTCAGCAACCCTCCCTACCCCATCCCTCAAGGTAAGGACTGTAAGTTATGTAATTCACCCATTGTTTATACATAATATTTGTTTTCAAGAAAAAGGGGCATGTTTAACTGTTGTCTAGATAGGCCAACAGAATTCTGGTGAAGCTCAAACTAAATCAAGACATACTTAGTGCATGCAGATTGTCAATAGGACATATCTCAGAAATGATTTAGTGTATTAAGTAGGAACCGTTGGGGGACAATGACAGGGATGATCAATTGACCAGAAGGCTACATGTGCATGCTGCTACTAGTAATGCTTCTTCTGCTGTTAGTATTACTACAAATCCTACTAATGCTCCTACTAATATTCCTATTACAAACAAGATGAACTACTACGGCTAAGGGTATGAAGGTGAAAATTTTAGAGAATATTGCAGGAGAAGTATAACAAATTAGAGGGAAGAAGGAAATGTTTAACAAAATTATTATATGTGCAAACTAGCAGCAGTACTAATACAGCTACTGCTATTAGTACTACAATTACTAATGATAATGGTATTAAGGTGAAAGATTGAGGGATTGTTGATAGGGGTTGGACTAGATCAAAACACACTATGTGCATGCAGGCCATCGAGAAAGTTTCAGCAATATTTTAGACACAGCTAAAAGTATTAAGCTGAAACTATAAGGAAGCAAGCAGAGGATAGTGAGCCGACTAAAAAGGCACAATGTCAATACTATGATTGTTACTACTGCTAACACTACTAGTACTATCACTGCTACTCCAAAGCTCTTACTATTACTTGTGCTACTACAACTATTAATATTGCTAATGCTAAGGGTATTTGGTAACACTTTAAGGGAAAGGCGAGGGCAGTGTTAAACTAAAAGCAAACCACACCATATTTAGGCAGGGAGTCAAAATGGCACAAGAGCAACATTTAAAGAAATAATTACAGCAAGGTGAAGCTTTCAGGGTGTTTTGACGGGGATGCTAGATTGAATCACAACAAAGTATGTATATGAGGATAATTAAAGGAGTGTAAGATAAATTAAAATAAGATATTTATTTCAAAATTCACTATCACAAACCATGAAGGACCAAATTTGAATTTCAAAGTAAAAATATCATAAAAAAAAACACACGAAAAAGGGAAAACATCATTCGTCATTTAACTGGATAATATCAGTTAAAGTTAAAAAGATCAAAACTGGTCAAGTAAAACTAAAAATAAACAAAACAAACCAAATAAAAGAAATGAAAAGGGACACTAAAAAAGAGGGATAGGGGCAAAACAAGCAAATAAATACAAAAACCTGGCCAGCACCACATCCAATAAAAAAAAAAAAACTAGATGGATTTTTTTTTCATTTTTTCTGTAATGAAGAGTACAGAGATTTTTTCATATCTAGACGTGAAGCTGCGAATAGGGTATAAAATAGGAATGGGTTCATAAACAGCTCTAGCTAGACGGCCAGAATCTGGATTGGGAGTGACGTTTGGGGAAAATGCTTTCCGTGCAAAGGTTTATTATTTTTTGCAAAACGGAGGCACAGCGTACCTCTCTTGGGTTCAAAGTTTTCAACCTAGCTTCTCTCAGAAGCAGAGAGTATAGCGCCTTACCTTCTTTGAAAATTATTCACAGGGCTCTTTTTTGGATGGATTCAATTTTTTCTTATTCTTTACGGGAGATATCAGGGTGCCAAACTGGACAAGCATATTCGAAATGAAGACGGACGAAGAAAGTATGGATCTTTAAGGAATGAGAAAGGGGGACGCACAATTTTTTTAGGAGCTAAAGGAGTAAGATAGACGCATTAGCTCTATGGATGGTATTTTTTACATGCTTATCCCACTTTAAATTAGAATAAATTGTGACGCTAAGTGATTTCAAGGAAGAGGACACAGAAATTTCATGAGGGATAGGATTTTTTAAAAAAAGAGCGAGGATTTGAGGAAACATATTAGCATTACCATGGAGTTAGAGGGATTAACAGTGTACTAACCATTTAATAACAATATCTCAGCAAAAACAAACCTTAGGCTATTCAGCTAAAGGTTTCAGGGCTACTTATATTACTACCACTTTTGCTATTTCTACTCCTATTACTTCATACTATTACTACTATTTCTACTACTATTACTTCTACAATTGAACAATATAAAAATAGTGTCAGTGCATCCAGGTTGTCAAAATGGCGCATACAGGATATCTTAGGACTGGAATAGGGCATAAAGTAAAAACCTCCATGGAAAGTTTATTGCTTTAAAACTACATCAAAAAGCACTACGTGCATGCTGTTTGTCAATAAGGACGTATCGACAAAATCTCAAGAACGGTTGAGCATTTTAAGTTGAAACTTTCAGGGCTATTATTATTACTACTTCTGCTACAATTATTGAACTTAATCGAAAGGGCTGAAGTGCATCCAGGTCGTCAAAATAGTGGAGGCACAGTATTTAAGGAACTGAATAAGGTATTAAGGTTTATTTTTCAGGAGTAGAACTCAATAGCCCCATGCTTTCTATAGACAAAAACACAATTTGCACTTTAATGAAAACAAAATACAAGTTCAATTTGTTTTTAGGGGTGGGAGGAAAGCTCCACTTGCCACCTTCTCATTCATTTTGGACCTATCCAAAAAAATCCGGAAATGATTTTTATATGTAATTGTATTAAATTCAGCAAAATTTATCTGGATGAGAGCAATGGGGGTAACTTCTTTAGGCCTCTTGAGAAATTAGTGTTTATTATGGGGATGGCGAACTCCGTGGTAGGGGGGGGGAGTAGGTGCAATAGACTTTACTGGCACTAGGAATTTCCTCTGTGTATTAGCATATTCATCTGCAATGGCCTTATACATGGATGGATTTCTTAACAAGCTATGCAGGGTATGAGAGCTATTGGCTTCAATTTTTGTCAGATAATTTATCAAAAGAGATCTTCTTCTTTCATTTATTGTTGATAATCCACTCTCAATAAGCAGAAACTTAGTACTTGTTGGTTTCCTGAGACCAAATATGAGACGGATTATATTATTTTATGTTGTTTCAATTTTTTGCATCAGAGTCTTTGCACAAGCATCATAAACAATGAGCCCATAATCAATATAGGGTCTTATATGTGATTTATAAAATTGGAGTAAATTTTTCTCTTTACAACCCCAAAGTGTGGATAGTAGTCTTTTTATTATTCTTATTTTTCTATAGCATTTTTTTTATTGTGTTTGTGATATGAAGGTGGAAATAAGTTTATGGTCAAGTATGAGACCTAGATAATTGATTTGATTGTCCAGAGGAATAACTATTCCATCTAGAGTTAGTCTTGCATTAACATTATTTTGCTTATGATGAAATTAGACGATTTTCGACTTGGTGGGTGCAATGGGTAAATCAGAATTTTGGGAAACTCTTCAAATTGGAAAAGTGACTTTTGCAACTTTGAATGTACAATCTCAAAGGTGTTGCCAGTTACCCCTGATACCAGATCATTAGCATATCGTAAATTGGTGTGTGGGAGGTTCATGTTCCAGAGAAATAGGGAGAAGAGGAGGCAGTTCAGGACTGCACCTGCACCCTGTGGAAGACCTTTGGTTATTGTAGTTTTGGGTGAGGAGGCTAAACCTACACAAACAATGTAACTTAGATTTTCTATGAAAAATTTTTATAAAGGATACTAGCTTGGGGGGTAATCCAACACTTGCAAGTTTAGCTAAAAGGATCAGGTGGTTAAAGTTGTAATATGCCCCTTTAAAGTCTAGGAATGGAGCAACTACGACATTGATTTTTGATAGGGATTCATTTATTGCGTTTTTTGGGGTAGTTGTTTGGGGTCCATTGAGCAGACTTTATTGGGATGTTGGTTTTTAAATTAATTAGTATGTCTGCTGATTTAGAATCTTGGAGAACTATTACCAAAGATCCATCATGGTTAATATTTAAAGAAAACATTGATTTTAACAATGAGAAGATTGCAACCCTTAATAGAGCTATTTTATTTATCTCAAAGGGGGCATCAGGAGAAATTTTAAAGTATATTCCGAGGTTTTGTGAAGGAGGTTTGATCCATCATGTAATTCATTAAGTTTGACCCATTATGTGAGCTTTGAGATAGGGAATTTGATCAGCCAAGATGTGGAACATTTCCGGTATTATCGGGGGTAGGGTCTGGAGGGACTTTTTTGAGAAGTGTTGTATGCAATGCCTATTGGAATAAGCTTTAATACTAACAAAAGGAGATTATAATACCAGGCCATCTGCACACATTCCTACAACCTGAATAGCAAGATGTGCTGATGTCAGCATGATACTGAGAAGCCTAGAGACTCTGGCAATGCCCTGGGTACCTATGCAGAAACGTTAAGGTCTAAAGCAAGAGATTCAGTAATGAAGAAAATATACTTTTGATTAATTCTCTAGTTGCACATCATGAGCAAATGGGTATGGTACTGAAGAAATTCAGCTTATCCCAAACAATTTTGCTGGCAGTAGAATATCTTGAAAGAAGTTTTTTTTAATCCTATTTATTTTATGATTAGTAAAAAAAACATATTTTGGGAGATAATGAACAAATTATTATGGTACAGAACGAATCCTGCTTATCCCAGATAATTATGCAAAGAACGCCTTATAAAAAGTGTCTTGTGGTGAACAGTATTTATTTTATGCTAATTAAATATCATTATCGAAGATTCAAACAGCTGATGGTAAAAAGATTTACATTAAATATTAAACAGCAAAGCAAACTTATGAGTCCCAAATTTATGTACACCCTGATTCAAAAGCCAACCTCTGACATGATGCAGCAATAAGTTGAATTAAAGAGCAGTAGTTTTTTTTTTAGTTTCAAACAAAGATACAATCATTAAATACTTAATAAAATATTGCAACGAAAAGTTAAGTACCACTATCCAAAATGTTTTTTTTTGTGGAAGGGGGGGGGGCAATGAATTTTACCGATTGGTTGGTCGTTTTTACTGACTGATTTTGGTGGTAATGCTATTAAAATTACTTATTTCTTTTTTACCAACTGACGAATTTTCATTGATTTTTTGTCATTTTCTTCTATGAGCTTATCTACCCTAAAAAAAAGAAAAAAAAAAAAAAAAAAAAAAAAAAAAAAAAAAAAAAAAAAAAGAAAAAGAGCCAGTAAAATAGTGTTGCTTTCCACCACTATTTTATCAACTCAGTTTTTTTTTACCAACTGGCTGAAAAGCTCATCAAACCTTGATGCCACCAAAGTAAATTTTTTTCCTCTGCTCAATTCTCTTTACTTTTGTAAAGAAAAATTAACGCTTCTAATTTTGTTACTTATTGTAAAACCCCTAAAGGGATTATATAGTAGGGAAAGGAAGGTGCAACACTTAGGGGAAAGAAGGGGCAAGCCATAAATAAGTACAATCAGACTATTAGTTTGTCAATTTGTCCATGCTGTCTTTTGAATCAATCTAAGGGAGGTTGATTCCTGATGTTATATCCAAGCCATCCAAGCTTCTTTTACTATAGTATAAAGAAAAATAATCTTTCATAAGTTCATACAAGCCTTGAAGCCACAAACCTGCAATCTAAAATAGAGCGTGTGGTCCTTGTCTAATAAGCTGGGATATTTTTCATTAATTAGATGGATAGCCTCTTCAATCTTTCCACATTCAAGGGCTTCCTTTACTCTAATTCTCTCATCCATGGAATCCAGTTCAATTGTTGGTTTTAAGCCACTCTCTGCAGCAAACTTCTCAGCTGCATCTTTGAAACCTTCTGCAAAAGATGATAAAACAAATTAGTTGTGATAATAATCAATTACATTCAGTTCATAAAAAAAAATTGATTACAAGCAGTGCTTATTTTTCTCCTTTTGAAGATGAATGACCATAGATTAGTCAAATAATGAGTCTACCTACTCACAGTGCACCTTAACACTGGTAGTATAGAAAGACAGTTTGGTCTAAGGAACTATAAAGTCATTAACTCGGGCTTTTGAGCAAGACTTTAACTGAAGATAAACTAAGTTTATTACAATACTAATAATTAATTGCATCTTTAAGAGAAATCAATGATTTCTTTCAATTAATAACAGAAAAACAAACAAAATTGAAACAGAAAAAATAAAACAGGAAAATCATGGGACTTAAAAGTAATTGATCTACTCACTTTGATATACTTATGGCAGTATATACAGTGTAAATAAACAGAAAGCAAATTTATAGTGGTTTGTGTTTCCCTTATGCATTACTAAATATTTCATTCAGTCACCATGAATATTGGAAAGTTATTGAATACACTCCAGCAAATGCTTTTAGCGACAAATTTAGTTGTACATACTACTACTAGTAACAACTCCCAGCAGCAACAAGCTGCCTGAACCCACCCCCTTTATACATGCTCCTCCTCCATTCCAATCTATTCAAAGTCTCTCTCTTTAAACCCTCTCAAGAAGTTCCCATTTCCTTTAAATCTTTCCTTATAATATCCCCCCAAACCATTCGGGACAACCTGCTTTTTGATTGTCTTAAGATGGTTAGCCAAGAAGGATGCCTTTTGGCAATCTATCATCCTTCACCTATAGGATGTTTCCTAGCCATCTCAAGCTATAGCCCTAAAAAGTGGGATTAAATCACATTTTTATACAGCTTACTGTTGGAGATATGGTCAGTCAAACAGGTACCAAAAACAATCCATGGGCAATTTGTCTGGAAAACATCTAGCAAATCCTTCTCCATCTTTTGGTACACCCATACTTGACCACTTTCATTCCTGTGGCCTCCAATATTCTAATCTTGGTTTGCAGCCTATCTTCCCACTCTTCAACACTTTTTTCAACTGTGAAGAAACACCCTGGACCTTGACTATCTTACTGTTAGCATCTTCACTACACCCAACATATTTACTAATAATACTACCTTGGTAAGCAATAGGCTATATACCTAGGTAAGATATAGACTATATACAACAGTTTGCTGATTTTTTGGACTTGCCATTATTTTTTGGGTATATCTTCATCAATTAAACAAGAGCTAAGAGCACATATGGCACTTGAGACAAGGCCGGCACAGCCAAGAACCAAGAGTTCTTATGGTATGAGCTCTAGCAAAATTCTAAGCATCAACAGATTGCTTTAAAAGGAAAATCAGAGGCTTAATACCGGTCGGGATTTGAAATAAGAGCTCTGAGTCACGAGGTCCTTCTAAATATCAAAATTCATTAAGATCCGATCACCCACTCGCAAGTTAAAAATCCCTCAATGTTTCCTCTCCCTTCAGCCCCCCCCCCAGATGGTCAGATCGTGGAAAACGACTTTATCAAGTCAATTTGTGCAGCTTCCTGACACACCTACCAATTTTCATCATCCTAGCACGTTCAGAAGCGCCAAACTCGCCAATGCACTGAACCCAACACCCTCAACTCTCCCAAAGAGGGCGGATCCAGTCCGGTTACGTCAATCACGCATCTACGACATTTATTAACGGTTTCCAACTCCCCCCAATGTCAAGAGATCTTTTCGGGATTTGAAATAAGAGCTCTGAGGCATGAGTTCCATCTAAATAATAAATTTCATTAAGATCCGGTCACTCATTCTGAAGTTAAAAATACCTCAATTTTTCTAATTTTTTTCAAATTAACAACCCCCAGCTCCCCCAAAGAGAACGGATCCCTTCCAATTATGACAATCACGTATCTATAAATTACGCTTATTCTTCTCATCAAGTTTCATCCCGATCTCTCCACCCTAAACGTTTTCCAAGATTTCCGGTTTCCAAGATTTCGGGTTTCCCCCTACGACTCCTCCAATGTCACTGGATCTGGTCGGGATTTAAAACGAGAGTTTCTAAAGCACAAGGCCCTTCTAAATATCAAATTTAATTAAGATCTGATCAACCGTTCGTAAGTTACAAATACCTCATTTTTTCTAATTTTTCAAGATTAGTCCCCCCCCCCAACTCCACCAAAGAGAGCGGATCCGGTCCGGTTATGTCAGTAACGTATCTTGGACTTGTGCTTTTTCTTCCCACCAAGTTTCATCCTGATCTCTCTGCTTTAAGCGTTTTCCAAGATTTCCGCCCACCAATCCTGTATCTAGGACTCGTGCTTATTATTCCGACCAAGTTTCATCCTGATCCCTCCACTCTAAGCGTTTTGCAAGATTTTAGATCCCCCCAACTCAACTCCGCCCAATGTCACCGGATCTGGTCGGGATTTAAAATAAGAGTTCTTAGAGCTTAGAACTGGACAGCAAGAAGTCCCTGGGACCTCCAGTATGAAGGGAAGCTTTGCACAATGCTAGGCCTATTTTTTGTCACAACAGGGTTTTCAGCACTTTGTGATGCTCTTCTATCAACAAGAGTTAAAATTTTGCACTGTCTCAATCCTATTACCGCCTACTTGTTATATATCCATGCCTACAAATATTACATTGTTTATTTCAATACAGTTGCCCTTTTATGAAATTAAAATAGAAAAACAGGTTTTTCAACTAAAAGTAAGGACATACATTAGAACTTTGAATAAATGAAAATTTTCAATATATGAGGGGATTTCCCCCTCTTAGACCCTTCTCTCTTTATGCTAAAGTTTCACTTTTTTCCAATTCCTTGAGAGAGACTTCATAAATATTTGGGCTGTTTAGTTAGACTAAAAAGCTTGTCAAAGCAATAAAGACGTTAGTTTAATGAGCTAAGGATTTAGGAGTGTGCAGCCTCACTCATATATGGACTAATTTTTGTCTTTTTCAATGTTGTTCTGTATTTTAAGTTGAAAAAACGTATTTTTAAAACTTTAATTTATGCTTGTTAATCAGATCATGCAGTTCCCTCAATGTGGTTTCAGGCACCATCCCCTTTCCCCACTTTGGAAGTCCTATTTCCTCCCCCTCACAGTATGCTGCCCTATACCCTCCCTACTCTGCCGCAAACCAGCAATTTCTTGACGGACAAGAATCACTATTCCCAACCAGCCCCCCTTTCCCAGCACCTTACAAAACCCCACCCCCAGCCTTTTCGTTTCGTCCCTCATGCCTACCCTGTCAACGTGACTCAGGTCTGAGACTTTTTGCATTCAATAAATGTCTTGGAATAAATCCTAATTGTTCTCCTCGTGCTTCATCCATATCGCTGCCCGTCCCCCCACCTCCGAATCCCCAAGACAAATCCTTCTCTTACTCTAATAATTCATCTATCAATGTTGACTCTAACAGTCATCCCATAGAAGTCAAATGTGCTCCCTCAGTCCCTTGTTCTGACTACATTAATCTGCCCCCCTGCAAATCCCACCACACCCCCTGTACCCATTTGTAATTTAAATAAAGTCAAGTGTAAAAATGG
This sequence comes from Artemia franciscana, assembly GCF_032884065.1. Lineage (NCBI taxonomy): Eukaryota > Metazoa > Arthropoda > Branchiopoda > Anostraca > Artemiidae > Artemia > Artemia franciscana. The sequence continues at coordinate 25,906,619 of NC_088875.1, forward strand.
TACCTTTGCAGGTCGTTTTAAATTTCCCACACCTTTGTTAAGCAGCGCTGAAAGTCTTAATTTTGAAAAGCTTAATGAATTAGACTCCTTTTCTAAAATATATAGATCAGACATAATCGCTATTACTGAAGTACATGCTCAAAATACACACATGTTAAAAATGAATAATTTCTTTCAGTTTATTAAACTCAGACCCGAAACCGACCCTCTGGGTAAGAAACGAGGTGGAATTCTTTTCTTTGTCCGTACTGATTTTTATCCTTCAGAAATATTAGTTCCTTGTCTAACTCCCTTTGATGAAATTTTGTGGGTTTGTGTTTGACCTAAGGTCTTACTACGTCCTTTCAATTTGATTGTCCTGTATTGTTTTTACTACTCTCCTGGGCAGAGAATGACTGAAAAAATTAATTTTATTGAAAAATTGCATGGCAGTGCTGACTATGTACTATCTAAATACCCAAATGCTGGAATTTTCCTCCTAGTTGATGCAAATGAATGAAAACTTGAATCTACATGTAATACTTTTAGTCTAAAACAAATTGTAAAAGTCCCTACTACCACAGGCAATTCTACTCTTGATTTAATATGCACCAATATGTCAAATTTCTACAGACTCCTCACCATTCTTCCCCCTCTCGGAGGTAGTTACCACTTTAGCCTACTCCTATCTCCACTAGCTACAGTTAAACATTACTTTACTATCACTGAAACCGTCTTTAGACCTCTAATTGACTCAGGAATCTACAATTTTGGCTCTTGGATCACTAGTGAAAATTGGTCCCCTGTGTACCAAACAAATGATGTCGACTTCAAGGCTTTGTCCCTCCAAAATTTATTGAGGACTAATTATGAAGCCCATTTTCCGGTGAAAAAAAAAATTAAAATATGCTCTACCAATAAACTTTACATTACTGCGACTTTTAAAAGACTAATAAGGGAAAAAAAATCAATTTGTTCAAGCAAGGACATATCACACAGGCTAATCTAATAAATCTAAGAAAGTTCCTGAAGAGAAAATTGAGAAAGGCAGCTTCTGAGTATTACAATAGTAAGGTTAAGGATCTGTATTCTAACAAGCCCAAACAATGGTACAGGAAAATTAAAGAGATTTGCGGAAAAAACCCTGTTGAAGTTAATTTTCATCTCTCTCCCCCTCCCCAATAGAGATATCCCCCTTACAAGATAGCCAACGATTTGAGCCCGCATCTTGCGTCCATAAAAAGAAAGGAGGGAAAAAATTTACCTGCTTTTTGCTAAATCAGTCATTTCCAATCCCCATACTGAGGACTTACTCCCTGATTTTCACAATCCCATTAGACTCCAACTCCCCGGGTCAGCTTCCTTAGCAATCCCAACTTACTCTCCAATCCATGCTGTTACAGAGAGGTTTTGTAAAAGTTTTATCCCCTTTATTCTGGAACACCTTAATAATAATTTGTGATTATGTAATTGCCAAATTCCCCTTTTCCTCTATTGCCGTTTTTATTTTCGATTTACTGCAATGTTTTTGTAATTTAGTTGTTAAGTTTACTGATTTGCCCTTTATCTTTGATGATTTTGCTTTTTTAATTTCTTTTTAATTGTAAGTGTTTGACTTAATGTACTGATTTGAATTATGTTTTCTTAGCTTTTACTGACATATAAAGCGAACTCGGCTCTATTGAGCTTGTGATAGTCTTTTGAAAATAAATATTATCTTATCTCTGGATCCACTGACACTTTTTCATAACAGGTGATTGCAAATTGAGAAAAAGCTTATTATTCTTATTAAATGGCCATTATGTTTCGGGAGTTGTTCTTAAGGAATTGGGGCAAAAAGTCAAGACTTTAGCGCAAAGAGCAAGGTCTTGAGGAGGGGGAAACCCCTTTCATATACATAATAATTTCTACCTGTTTAAGTTTCGACGTTGCTCCTTACTATGAGTTGAAGAAACTTTTCTATAATTTAATTTCTTATCACTTTTAATAGCACAGAGAAATCAAGGTCCCCCCTTGATGAGAAATTCCCTCGTCCATGGAAAAAATTCACATTTGAAAGTTGTTTTTATGTATAAACAACCTCCACCTTTCCAGGGGAATTCCCCAAGACAATTCAGAAAATTTCTTGCAGATGATCTGGGGTGAAAAAGTTTTCTTACAGCATTTTCACTTGTAAAAGACTTTAATTTCTGATTGCTTTTAAAATCATGCTCGTAATTCCCTTCTTGATAAAAAAGTTTCCCAGCAAAAGGGTGTTTTCCAGCAAAGATTTTCAAGGGGGGGGGACAAAAGAAAAGAAACTTTAAAAACAGTAGAAACAGGGATAGATGGTATCCTAGCCTAAGTAAATTTAATGTAGGAAAAGAAAACAGCAATGGCTACAGACTGTTGCAATTTTGTAGGCATAACAATCTAGTTATAACCAACACAGTGTTTGATCATAAAATGGCCCATCAGTCAACATGGAATTCACATGATGGCAAGACAGCAAACCTTATTGATTATGTTATTGTAAACCAAAGACTGGTAGGATCAATACAAGATACTGGGGCATATAGGAGTGCTGTTATTGATATTAAAAGTAAAGATCACCATCTGGTAGTGTCTAGGGCTTATTTAAAGTTGAAATTTTAGAAGAGTAACTAGTCCCTGAGAAATTATGATGTTAGTTGACTCCAGGATGAGAATTTGAGACAAACTTTTCAGGAACAGTTGAATTATAAGATGGAGAGTTTAGAATTAGACAATGTGAAAGATGGAAGGAATTATTTTAGGAAAACAATGTGTGAAGTTGCTAATGATGTCTCAGGGAAGAAGGCTAGGAGTATTATTGAAAAAGGTTTATGTTTAGTAGTGACAAGGGGCATGTACAAGAATTATCTGAGTGATAGATCATATGAAAACAAAAGAAATATAAAGAAAGTGGAGAAAGCATTAAAATATGAACTAAGGAAGTGTGAAGTGGAGGCCATGGATAAAATTGCCAAGGATCTGGTAGATGCAGCTATATGGCATATTAGTAAATTACTGGCATGTTCATAAATTGAGACGGAATAGTCAATCTGGACCTGTCCCAGTTAAAGATAAGAATGAGGCCACAATTAGTGATAAGGAATGACTTAAAGAGAGATGTGCAGAACATTTTGAGAATGTGCTAAACATACAGTTACAGGAAAAGATATAGAAGGATATGAAAAAGTTTATGATACCTTAGTTGTGAAGGAGGGTTTGTTTTGTGAGAAAGAGCTTACAACAGTAGTAAAAGGATTAAAAAATAATAAGGCTCCATGTGCTTACAGTGTGGTAAATGTGTTTCATAAATATGGCAGCTCTGAGGTTAGAAATAAGTTATTGAAGATTATGAACATGATTTTGAAAAAGGGGAAGTACCTAGCAATTTTAGGAAAACCTTAATTAAACCACTATATAAATAAGGTGATAAGACTAGTGTGGTAATTATCAAGGCATTAGTCTGGTCTCTGTAGGTAGCAAATTACTTGGTAATAAGATACTTTTTAGACTGAGAGATGCTGTAGACAAAGTTTTAAGAGAAGAACAGTGCAGTTTTAGAAAAGGTAGAAGATGTGTCAAAAAAAAATTTCACTCTTAGGTTAATAACTGAGAAATTCCTGAGTTATCAAACACCTTTAGTCCTCAGTTTTATAGATTATGAACAAGCATTCGATTCTGTTGATAGAAGAGCTTTAGTAAAGGTTTTATCCTTGTATGGTATCCCCCTTTATATGGATCGTTTGGATGGATTTGTCTTAAGAAGCACAGGAAAGGCAATGGGAGACCATGGAATCAAATGGGGAGGGAAAAATCTCCTAGAGTTAGATTATGCTGATGATTAAAGTGTCATAGACTGAAATGTGAGCAAATTGAATGAACTTTCAAAGTTTTGTGAGTTCAGGGAATAGGTTTGAAAATAAATCTTAAGAAGACTGTCACTAAGGCTAAGAATAAGTGAAGATGAAAAGGTGATGCTGGCTAATGAATAGATTGATCAGATGGACAGCTTCACCTACCTTGGTAGCATTGTTAGTAAAGATGGTGGGAGCAGTGAAGATGTTAAAAGTAGAGTAGCCAAGGATAAGGGGTTTTTTTCACAGTTAAAAAAAATTGTAAGAATAGCAAGATAGGTCTGCCAACCAAGATTAGAATATTGGAAGCAACACTGGCTCAGATGCATAGGCACTCCAAAAAGCAAATGAAGATTTGCTAGATGTTTTCCAGAGAGATTGCCTACAGACTGTTCTTGGTATCTGGCTGACTGATCATATTTCAAACAGTAGGCTGTATGAAAAGTGTGGTTCAATCCTGCTTTCAAGGGGAATAATGAGAAAAAAGTTGAGATGGCTAGGGCATGTTCTACAGATGACAGATGACATATTCTCAAGGATTTTCCTTTTTGGTCAACCATCTAGGGCTAAATGGAAAACTGGTCATCTGTGGTTGGGGTGAGAGGATGTCATAAACAAAGATTTAAAAGAAATGGAAGCTTCATAGGAGAGTGTACAGAAGGAGGCTTTGAATAGATTGGGATGGAGGGAGAGTTTGCATAGCTGTGTTGGCTTCAGGTAGCTTTGTGCTGCAGTAAGTTGTAGTAGTAGTAGCATTGAATATTATAAATATTTTAATAACAAATACAAAATTATTGAAAACGTTAGTGCCAACCAGGAAGTATTATGGTTTCTGCCAATTTTTCATGTGGAGATGTCCTGGCAGAATTATCTAAAGGTTATTTTCTGTATGTTTTGATTTCTAGGAAACAATTTCTATGGAATGGGGCATCTCTGAAGTGGTCATGAAACCCCTTAAAGATTAAAGTATTATTCAAATAAGAGAATGCTACAGAGAATTTTTCAGGGTGAATCATTCACAAGCAATTTTACAGGGAGGGGGATTCTCAGTGAGGATGGAACTGTATACAGGGATTTTGACAGGGGGGAGGTTTACTTTATATTGGATGAAATTTTCAAAAAAGAGATTTCTATGAGGGAAAGGACTGCCCCCTCTAAGTAAGAATTGTGTCCCCCTCCTTACATTGCTCTTTACTCTAAAGTTAGACTATTTGTCCCAATTTTTAAGAGTGTTTACTGAAACAAAAGAGCTTTTTATTTAGAATAGGAAGCTTTTTTAAAAGTGCTAATGGAGGAGGGGGCAACCCTTCATGTAAATAGTAAATCTTCCAAAATTATTTTGCAAATTTTGTTTTTATTTTTCATGTACTATGAGTCAAATTTGAACATTATTTGAAAAACATCCAGAAATTAAATACAAAAATAAGTTTTTTGATTGAAAGTAAGGAGCAACATTAAAACTTAAGACAAACAGAAATTATTCTGTATATGAAAAGGGTTTATCCCCTCCTCAATGCCTCACTCTATACTATAAAGTTCTTGCTGTTTTATTAAGTCAAGTTGTGGCAAAGTCAAACTTTAGTGTAAAGAGCAAGGCATTGAGGAGGGAACAGCACCTTTCATATACAGAATAATTTCTGTTTTAAGCTTTAGTGTTGTTCTTTACTTTCAGTTAAAAAACTTTTTTTTTCATTTAGGCTAATTCAAAAAAGAAAAGTCTATTGCCTATTGCTTATACATAGCATTTGTTATTGGAAGGGAAAGAGGCATTTTTCAGGAGACAAATTGTTTTCTGGGGTAATTTTCAGTGGTGGGATGGAATGCCCCCTCTTAAATACTTTGATCTTTATGTTAAAGTATGAATTTGTATCCCAATCCTTTACAAACAAAAAGTGAAACACAACATTAGTTAAATTAGAACAAGATAGCTTTTTGAACATTCTAAATAATGTTAGCATGAAGAGCAAAGTATTGTGGAGGGGGGTGTCCTCCCCTTTTTGTAATAATTTCTGTTTGGTTAATTTTTAATCCCTACTTTCAGTTGAAAAAACATCCTTTTTTGTTTAATCACAAAAAGACACAAACAATTCTCAGAAGAAAACACTGATATGTTGCTGATTTTGAATAGTCAACAATAGCCAGTAGTTTATTTTTCTTTATCCTGAAACTGAGCCTATGTAATTTCAAATCTAGATTCTTGTGATAAGGATTTATGTCACTGAAGCTTATTTTCATATTATTCAATGTTTGGAAAAAAAATTGTGCAAATACTCTTTAATTATAATTTTTGTTATTGAACTTGGGCAAAGCAAAGAGTTAATTAATTTGAGCAAAAAAAATGATTAGAGATACTGAAATCAGTGTGACAAAAAAAACTTTGGCAAAGCAAAGAGTTAATTAATTTGAGCAAAAAAAATGATTAGAGATACTGAAATCAGTATGACAAATATAACTTGGGCAAAGCAAAGAGTTAATTAATTTGAGCAAAAAAAAAATGACTGGAGATACTGAAATCAGTATGACAAATATAACTTGGGCAAAGCAGAGAGTTAATTAATTTGAGCAAAAAAATGATTAGAGATACTGAAATCAATATGACAAATATAACTTGGGCAAAGCAAAGAATTAATTAATTTGAGCAAAAAAATGATTAGAGATACTGAAATCAGTATGACAAATATAACTTGGGCAAAGCAAAGAATTAATTAATTTGAGAAAAAATATATTTAGATATACTGAAATCAGTATGACAAATATAACTTGGGCAAAGCAAAGAGTTAATTAATTTGAGCAAAAAAAAAAATGATTAGAGATACTGAAATCAGTATGACAAATATAACTTGGGCAAAGCAAAGAGTTAATTAATGTGAGCAAAAAAAAAATGATTAGAGATACTGAAATCAGTATGGCAAATATAACTTGGGCAAAGCAAAGAATTTATTAATTTGAGCAAAAAAAAATGATTAGAGATACTGAAATCAGTATGACAAATATAACTTGGGCAAAGCAAAGAGTTAATTAATTTGAGCAAAAAAATGATTAGAGATACTGAAATCAGTATGACAAATATAACTTGGGCAAAGCAGAGAGTTAATTAATTTGAGCAAAAAAAATGATTAGAGATACTGAAATCAGTATGACAAATATAACTTGGGCAAAGCAAAGAGTTAATTAATTTGAGCCAAAAAAATGATTAGAGATACTGAAATCAGAAAGACAAATATAACTTGGGCAAAGCAAAGAGTTAATTAATTTGAGCAAAAAAAAAATGATTGGGGATACTGAAATCAGTATGACAAATATAACTGGGCAAAGCAAAGAGTTAATTAATTAGAGCCAAAAAATTATTAGAGATACTGAAATCATTATAACAAATATAGAAAGTGAAAACATCAACATACTGTTTAATCAAATTATCACCCAACATATCCAATTTAAAGCAAAACATCTCATCATAAAACTTATCTAATGATGGACTTGAAGCAAGACAGTAGGGCCTAGTTCACTTTGGATGCATGATCTAATTGCCTATAGCCTAGGCAGTTTTGTCTCTAAATCACCTTTGTCACTGTAGTGTTAATCAGCCATGCAAGGGGAGGATGTGATGTAAATTATGCAAATATGGTAGGCATGCAAGCTTTTTCTGGGTTCTGATCTGACCATAACTGATATAGGCCTATAGCCTTAGTTTTATTTTAGATTGTTGTTCTTTTCATTTATTGATCTGTTATAATACTGGTTAAGCTGTGTAGACTTGAAATATCCAATTCAGCCTCAAAATTCATGCTGAATATTGCATTGAAATATAATTTTAAATGAGATAAAAGTGTTAATAATTAAAGGAGGAAACATAATAACCTGATTAATGTAAATATACTTCATATGGAATAGTAGGAATTTCATTCTGTTAATATATTTTTTTAGTTTGATTGCCTATGTATCCTAAGGCTATAAATGGGACCATTAGGAGAGATCTTCTGATCAAGTGGCAGAAAAAAAATGTTTTAAGCTTTAGAAACAACATAAAATAAGAAATCAGGTGGTAGTATTAATTTATTAGCATACTTTTATTATCTCTAAAGAACTGTCCATATTCAGAACTCTCATCTATAGCCTAGCTTACGTTTTTGTGGTTGATTAGAAGCTTGGGTTACAAACCTATGCAAAGATAGTCCATGATAACATTGTTTATGTCATTTCTAGAGAGTTTATGCTTTTCTAATTTTTTCTTCCAATCTTCTTCTTCGAAATTATAATCCATTTCTTTATACTTCAGTTAGGCTTTTATTTTAGAAGTAGATCTTATTTTACCGCGGCTTCTTCTCGAAGTAAGGTTGCCATAAAGATCGTTGCCACTACTCGACAAAGAGACCTGAAAAATGAGATTTTAATTTTTGCAACAAACAAAATGTGTGTAATAGAGGCGACCAAGTAAAACAATTTTATTTTATCGGTAATATGATGCTTATGTTCGTCTATCTTTGGCTTGTCATGAATTTAATTTTCCATTTCATCTAATCCCTATCTCAATAGTGTAAAATCAAACACTGAACCATAGAACACCGACAACAGTCTACCATCCCTTAAACCAACGAAAATAAATTCAATTTTTTGATTATCTCTATCTCCATATTTTTTCACTTCTTTTTGTTTGTGCTTATGGACGGCTCAGACGGCGTTCGTAAAGTTAGTAAAGTCGTTCGCAAAGTGTAATAGAGTTTTCACCGCTCATATGAACTTTGTACTTTACGTGCGTTTTGAGCAGCAAACTATTCAAATTTCTGAGGCATTTCATATTTTGGAGATAAAGTCTTGAAGAAATAAGGAGCTTCCGGTGTGAGTATAGTTTTTGAGGCATAAGGGCTTGTTACATATTCTGTTTTCAGGATCAAACATATCAAGATCCCCTGTTTTTTCGATTTTCTTGTGAAGTTGACAGTGGTGGTAAAAATCCTGGGAAATTTTCCTTGAGGAGACTGGTATATGAAAGGCATTTCTCGGACTAGAGAAATCAGCATATCTTCAATTTCCTTATTCCAAATTTCCAAATCTGTTTAAAAGTTTTGCTCTTGAACTCTTTCCCTATTGGTCAACTTTACGAAAAAAGTTAACTAAAGTTTAACTTTAATGCTTGCTCATGTAAAGGTTTACGAAAGGTTAACAAAGCAACTTTACGAACTTTGCGAACGACTTTACGAATGCCGTCTGTTACTCTCTTCTATGCTAATAACACAAGTAAATTGAATCAGATTCGCTATAATGCTTTCCAGAACTCTGAGGGCACATGCTACACAATGGCGCACGTAAATTTGAAGAACTCTAAACAGGCTATTGCACTCAAAAATATGTAGGATCAACAGTCTTTTATCAGATTTTATAATATCTTGCTTTTCAATAGATAGTAGCGTTCACTTTTCTTTGTGTTCCTTTGGGTTTTATATTCAACAAAACCCAATAATCACAATATCATACCTTTCAATCCTGTGTAAATTCGAATAGTGATGTAATTCTTGTTCTCTGTGTGCAGAAGAACCCAAAAGACGCTTAGACTGAGTTTGTTTGGGGAAAGAGGAAGAAAAACAACAGACAACTACTTCTTGCAAGTACCTTCTATCATTTTTATTAGGCCCACTTTAGAGGCCTTAACTAAGACAAGATCTGAACAGTGGATGCCACAATATATGTATATGGAACCTGATTTGACTTTGCATCTCCATTGTAACAGGCAGGTGCGTCGCAACAAGAGAGGGGGGCTACAACCAAGCTTTTTGAAATTTGGTGAAAGTCAGGCCAAAATTCCCGAATTATACTAAATTTGAAACCAAGTAGCTACAGTTGAATCTCAGAGAGTCGAAATTTTGATTTGATTTTGATACAAATTCCAAAATCAGGTAGTGAAAGTGCGAAAAGCTAATTTTTCTAAAAGTGCGGTAGAAAAGCTAAACAATAAACAAAAAGGCTAATTAATTATCTTTTTTACCAGATCTGGGTTCGCTGTTTAATAAACTGTAGGCGTTTTAATCACACACATTCTATATATTCCGCGAAACGGTCTTATGATGAAACCCATGAAATGAGGTGGAATATGCGTACGTTTCTCCGCAAGACGTAGCACCTATCTGTTTTTCGTAAATCTGCACACTACGTAAACATCAGATACAGGAATTTGGCGTTTTACGGACAAAAAGAAAAGAAAGTGAACCACAGACGTAGGAAGAGACTATTTTTTCAAATGATGCAGAGGAAAAACAGGGTTTCCAATTGACTGTCTCTATTGACGCTTTGTCCGTAAAAGGGAAAAATTAAACGGACACAGGGCTTAAAACATAAGAAGATAGTAAAAAAAAAAAAAAAGAAGCGCCATTTTTACTCCAGTGTCTGATCAAGCCATCAAAAGTTAGAAAATTAGATAGCAATTTGACAATTAATTAAATTGTTAATCTGCATTTTTAACAAACAGTGTGTGGTAACAAACTGTAAGTAAGGAGTGACATGTGCTAATAGTGACCAAAACTCTAAAAAAAAGAATTTTGATAACAGCATATAGCCTACATAGAAAAATGACTTTTATGCTGATTCGACATATATAAAATTCAACAAGTTTAAAGTTACCCACCTGAAGTTACAAGCCTGATAAAATTAGCCTAATATTCAGAAAGGGCATTAACCCCCCCCCCCAAAAAAAAAAAAACAACAACAAACAACTTAGCAATATCGATGAAAATTACACAAGCGAAGTTAACATATCTGAAAAGCTGGTTGTGTAAGTTTCAAGCCCCTATCTTTAAAAATATGAAATTTTACAGGTTTGTTCCGAATAGGATGATCAAGGATATATGTTTATTTGTTATTTTTCCCCAGGGAGGGGGGAGGAGATTGTATAAAATCAGAGCTCCTAGAATATTTAGATACTTCTCATTAGAAAGAAAATTGAAAGTTCTTGTACCCTGTTTTAAGTAGAAAAATGATTGTGCAACAAAAAAGAGGCGTTTCCTGCCATTTTGTGGCACAAAACGACATGTTTGGTCCAAAGGGTGCCTAAAAGCCACAGAAGAAAATTCTGGTATGAACAATCGACTCAATATTATCGAAAGGCTTTATTATGACCTTTTCAGTTTCAAAGGTAGGAATGCGACACGGTTGTACATTTGCCATTAAAGATGGTGCATTCGCCCGTGATCCATACAAAATAAATCGTTGACATGACATATACTTTCAACCTCCATTTAACTGAATTGATTCCTTTGAGGCTTGATGAAATTATGCATAGTCGTGTATAGCTACGCACCAGCTATTATAGAGGAGGGCCTAAGGATCTTAGGACAGATGGGGTAAGGAGTGTTATTGAAGCCTAAAAAGTGCGTTATTTCGGTCAGTTTTCCTAACTCTCTGTGAGCTTTCAGATAAATACAGTAGGTTTGGGAGAGTGTAGAAATTAGTATCCTATACCTCCTGATTCCCGGGAATAATTTTTGTTACTATGCCTGTAACATGAGGGATGTGGGGTGATAGCAATCCTCTTATTACAGACAATCTTAGATCATCGGACTCCCGAAGTCCTCAGTATATAGATTACAAACACGCAATTGATTCAGTCTATTGAAGAGGCCTTGCACTTGTATACTGGATCAGATTAAACGATTAGTGTTATGTCCGAAAAATATTACTGTGGTTAAAGTACGAAATGAGGCTAGTAGCTGGTTTGGTGATGAATAAAGAGTTATGCAGGGTTGTGCCCTATCCCCATTTGTATGTACCATTTTGATGGATTTTTCCTTATGGAGCACGGCAAAGGAAATGAGAGAACGTGGAATCAAATGGGAAGGGAAAACACTCCTAGATCCTAGACAGATTATGTAAATGATCAGTGTCATAGATATAATTTTAGCAAAATAAATGAATTTCTGGAAGTTTAGAGGATTCAGGGCGAAAGAATGGGTTTGATAATTAGTTTTGAAAAGATCAAATCGCTTAGGTTAGGAATTAATGAAGATGAAGAAATGATGTCCGTCAGATGATGTCAACTTATCTGGGTAGTATTATTAATAGTGTTGCTGTATGCAGTGAAGATACAAAAAGTAGAGTAGCCAAGGCCTAGTGTTTTTTCACAGTGGGAAAAGGTTTGGAAACATAAGAAGATAATTATGCGAGCCAATATTTTCACGAAATTCTCTTTTCCTCCTTCTTTACGCCCCCCCCCATGGACTTCTCTTTTCCCTTAAATCTTCCCTTACGACATTCTCCCACCCCTATACAGGACGACCTGCTTTTCGTTTATTCCTAGACGGTTGACCGAAAAGAGCAATCGTTGGCAATCTGTTATCTTTCATCCGCAAAAAGTGTACTAGCCAGTTCAACCTTTTTCTCATTATAGCCCTAGATAGTAGGATTGATGTCGTAAATTAAATATACGAAAATAAACGGGCGTTAAGTAAAAAATCCTAAGCAAGCCACAAAGACAAGGAAGTATTTATTACAAAGTAATATATGTTGTACTGATAAAAATAATTGTCAGCTAATTTGATTCTTCAACCATATGAAAGCAATCATCCATCAAAAAGGCTGTAAGAGAATGGTACACATGCCTCTTTAGTAAGTTTATACCGTGGTTCTCATCCGGATAGCTCTGAAAAAAGAAATTAAGATGATATTTGATTTTTATTTTAAATAAATTTTTACCAGATTTGTCAGCTTGAATTTTTATTTCCAATCTAAGTACACATTTTTTTCACTGTAATCCTAATTATCATCTTAAATTATTAAAATAGAATAATTTCATTTCCAAATTGAAAATCAAAATCAAGCTTTTCTTAGCGTTCAGGAGCTTTTGTTTTTGGATTGCATTTTATTGCTTAACTCAATAGATTTTTCTCAAGGAAAGAAAATGAAAAGTACTAGGAATTTTCGGAAAAAAACTAGATTTTCTATCAGCAAATGCAGAGCTATTGTTAGTATATATCCCTTTCTAGTCAAGATCTTTGAAGTGAAGGTGAGTCTTAGAAAACAGAGGTCTTGAGGTAGAGCAGAGAGTTTATAATCGAACCTCTCGACAAGAATAATAACGAAAAAATGAAAAAGTATTTGGAGAATTAATGACTACCTTAAAGGCTTATACATAGAACTTGTTTTGGGAAGCGGGGGCCGGGTAAAAATTTTTGGGACGAAATCTTTTTGGGGGGATGAGCTTACAAGATGCAAAAATTATAAGTGAAATTTTTACATTAAATGTATACACATTTTTGTAAGATCTTGCAAAAGCCAAGCATCATAGTTCTTCATAGCGAGCTACTCAAAATGAAAGGCTAGAGGTTACAAAGATTAGGGAAAACACTGTTATTTTGCTTATATTCAAAATTAATTCTTAATGGTTAAGATACGCTTGTTGAGGAAACATTTTAAAAACAAAATACTCCCAAAAAAACTAAAATTGAAAAGAAAAAACACAGGAGAAACATCTCTATAGCGAATAAATACAATATCAGATATATGTACCGAACAAGCTCGATACAAGTAAATTGTTTTTTATTTTTAACCTGTGGGATGAACGACCAAATACATTGGTTTTAAAACATATGTAGGCTATAGCAGTCAAGGATTTTATCTAAAAGAATATTCCCATGCCTCTATACGATATGCCGGGGAAACTGAAAATCAAATTCAATGTTCAATTATTTCAGACCCCGATGCAGAAGCCTATTTTTTTTTTTTTTTAATGGAACCCTTTGTTCCGGAGGGCAGGATTAGGAGTTACATTATAAAAAAATGTACTATGTGAAAAATATAGGCAATTATCAGTAAAATTGTTGACACAATGAAATTGAATGGGCGTCAAGTATCCAGTCCCCCCCCCCCACATTACATAAGTGATTTGTTGGAGTAACTGACAAACTTGAAAGGCAAAAATTATCAAAAAAATATCAAGGTGCTTCTACCTTCTATTAGTGAAATAGATTTTTGGTTGTTTGTTTACTTTGTCAGTACCTTCGTGACAACAGTACATTTCCAAGAATTCAGAATCAGAGTTAGCCAGGTGAAACTTAAACTGAACTCTCAATTTTTGAGCTATTTATCTACTATGGTAAATAGAGTTTAAGATGAATTCCAGTCCCACTCATATTAGGGTTTGTCCGTATAAAAGACAGAATAAGAAAAAAATAAATACTATTGGGAAGAGAAAAAGTGATTTTTGACAAACCTGAGAATGAAATAAAATATCTTCTTTTTCTAAAACCTTGGCTAGCATCATAGCTTGCTGGTAGTGGACGTTATCATCTGCGGTGCCATGAAGTAAATAGAACTTTTTGTGCCGGATGTTTTCTACATTTCTCGTTACATCACTTGTATTGTATCCAAGAGCGTTATCTTGAGGTGTACTCATATAGCGTTCGGTGTAAATAGAATCTACAAAGACGAAGGAAAAAAATACAACTGAAGTTGTCATTAATCAGCCTTACCTCAATATTAAAAATGATATGATTACTGTACGTTAGCATTCTAATTTATAATTATATAGTCAAGACTTATAATATAATTTTTACAATACAGATTTGATGTGCTTGTTTCTAACCTCTCGTTTTTTAATACTTATCACTTTTGATTCCAAACTAAAATTTTATTAAGGCAGCTTATAAGGTTTTGAAGTCAGCCTTTTCCATTATTTTGTTTGTTATCTAAAACCTGTGTTATTAGATGACCCTTTTGATTTCTTCTGAACACTGTATCTTTTATAATAGGTTTGAATCACTTCAAACCTATTAAAGCTCAGTTTCCGAGCTAGAGGATTCAAGGTTTGAATAGTTTCTTAAAAATTAATTAATTGTATTAATTAATTAATTAATTAATTGTACAAATATCTTGCACTCGTAGTTTTTTTTTTACTCTTTTCTTACCCAAAAGGCCCACTGAAATATTTGTTATGCGGAATTTACATTTGAAGCTTTTAGTTCCTTTTTTTATTTGGTGTGTAGTCGGACTTTTTTTTTATTTCATTTCTTCATTATATATAACTAGTGATCTGGCTAGTCTCGACTAATGCATCCAATACTTAGGCAATCATTGTCACAGCGACACCTACAACCTAGTAAAGAGCGAACCCTGGCCCATGGAGACCATAAAGCTCAGTTTGTTTTTACATTCTGACAATACTTAAGTTGAAAAAAAAAAGAATTTTATGCCTAATCAATCACAGGAAACTTTCCCTAGCGATAATGAATATTGAGATAAATGCATTTTTGTCATATTTGTAAGTTGCAACTGTTCAGAATAATACAATGTTTTGGATTTCTGGTCTTGTTTTAACTTATGTACTCTGTGTCTTTCACGGGGACTGGAGGGTTAAAAGGCAATTGCCAGTGATGCCTACGTCGTTACAAAATGCAGCATGAATATCGTCAACGATTAAAGTAAGACTGATAAAGAAAAGAAAAAAGAGACATGACAAAGTGCAGCCGCATCAATAATCTAAACTAGTATTTATTAAAAAGTATCTATTTTATTTTTCTAAAATGTGAATTTATATATTGCTTCATTGCAAAAATCAGCCCCCCTCCTTATTATTTGGTATGAACATCCTTGGTTAAGCAACTCGGTTTGAGCAGCTTTACTCTTTATAACAAGCTTTACAAAAAGATACTATCAACTATTTCAGGGCTATTTAAATACAAGTTTGTTTTCGGCAAGTGGTTTGGCTTGAAAAAGATATCCAAATTTAAAAAAACAGACGATTACAAGAGAACTCTTGCTACATCTTACTCTCTTCGTCTCATTTCTATGTTTATCTTCAGACCTCTTTAAAATCTTTCTGGTAAAATAAAAATCAGTTCTATAAGCATGTCTCTCGAAAAGCGTCTCAACCCAAACCAATTTACTGACTTTTTTGCAATGTATTACCATAATATATCCAATTTGTTACTGGAGCAACAGACATGCCACATCGATAAGCTGTTTCTCCCAAAGCATCGGGTATATCCATTTCGAGAGCTGAAGCGGTTGCAAATCCTCCGTAACTCCAACCCCAGATAGCTGTTTTGCTTCCATCTACGAAGGGTTCTTTTTTCAATTCCCTAAAAAGTAAACATATGGGTAGTTAAATGAGTCAATGACAAGGGCCTAAACATGATCTCCTTTGGGAGGTATTACCTAGCTCTTCAAGTTCTTTCGTAATCTATGTTGGGTTAAAATATTGATTCGCAAAACCGAATAAGATACATGTAAATTTTAGAAGGAATTTTTCAATAGAAATTGAGAAGGTTAGCATTTCAACGTCAACACAAAAATACTAAACTTCAGCAGTTATTGGTCTCCCAGCTTTCCCCCTCTCTTACGCCTCATAGTATAGAACGAATGATCGCAGAAATATGGAGGAAAGAGCTCACTTGGTTGCAAATCAAAAGCTGTTGCGTTCTTTCTGAGTGACCAAGCACCTTGTGTTACCCTGGGAGATCCACAATCCCGCATGTCACCGAACAAGAATTTGAAGATACACATGTTTATCATACAGAAGGTCCAACACATGTGCGACTTGGGCCTACTTCTGTTGGGGTGGTAATATGAATCATTTTCCTTTCTTGGCTATAGTGCCATTTTCTGATGCACACATAAGGCTAAAAACCAACCATCTTCCCAGCGTGTATGAGAAGTAAGTAAATAAGTTCATGTAACTACTACTTCTACAACAACTAACAACTTACTGCAGCATCAAGCCACTGGAGGACAACACAACTACACACGTTCCCCTCTATACCAGTTCTATTTAAGCCTCCCTCTTTACACCTTCCCAGGAAGTTCTCACTTCTCTTTAATCTTTCCTTACGATATCATCCCACCTCTTTGGGGACAACCTTCTTTCCGTTTGGGTCAAGACGGTTGGCCGACAAGGATTATCTTTGGCAACCCATCATCCTTCATCCACAGAATGTAGCCTAGCAAATTCAAACTTTCTCTCACTATAGCCATAGAAAGCAGGATCGAACCACATTTTTCTTACTGCTTACTGTATCAGTGAGTTGAGTACTCAGTCAGTCAGATTAAAAACCCCTCCAATTTTACATTAAATGATTCAGTTTCTTTATAAATATTATACACCTCTGAGCTACACCCATATTCAAAGCTACTTTTTATTCTTTTAGACCGATTTCAATGCTTATATGGTAAACAGTTAAAGTTTATTCCTTGAGACCAATTCAACTGTATTCACATTAAAGCAAAGATTTAAGTTTAAAAGTAAGCAGCATCCATTTTCCTATTAATATTCAAAACTGATTTCAGACGCAAAAGGCTTGGGAAACACTTTATATATCAAATTCTACAGCTCATTTTGCCACCGATAGGTACTCCCCCTTCATCCCATCTTGCACAAGCCTTATATTTAACATAAATTTTTCTTTTTCCTCATAAAAGATGTTTCATCAACAGGTTCCAAAGTTTTCCTGTTTATCGCATTGCTGCTGCTAAAAAAAAGAAAAAAAATTAAACTGAGAAAAATCCCAATTAATATTATTTTTCTCGTTTCAGAAACAGTAAAAAAGCACTAACTTCATCACAGTGATTTGATCTTCTACTTCAACGGTCCCCATTCCTCTGTAAATTTCGAATAAAATATTTTCACCCTGGTAGCCAGAACCTCTTCCATCAATATATGCATATATAATTCCTTGGGATGCATAGTAATGTCCCCAAGATATACTAAATGCTTCAGTAACTTGCTGTGAAGAGGGTCCACCATACCTAGAATCAAAAAGAAAAGCTATGAGCTATAATAAAGGAATACATTTAAGTAAGCTTACCAGGTTTAAACAGACATAAGTCATAGAATCGAAGGGAATCTATTTTATAAGGGTAATACAACCACCAGATCTATAGCCAGTATTATTTTCCTCATAGAGGGGGATTTTGGGAAACTTGGAATTTTGAAGACGGGAGAGGTTACCAGAATATCATCTATTGAAAGGAAGTAGTGCTCAAGTTGGTTTCGATGGTTGTTTTGCATTATCGATTATTATGTTTAAAGAGTACATACCAAGATAGATGTTTGTACATAATATGCACCCCTAAGAGGGTGGGAAATTGGAAGACAATTCTGTAAGTACGATGTTAAAGACTGATGATCTGACAGTTCAAGATACACAGTAGCCTATGCCTGGTGAGAGGCTAGTGTGCTATCTTTTGCTTCTTCTTAAGGTACCTTCTTTTTTGAAATATTTTGTATATTAGGAGCATTTTAAGTTCTCAATATGCCGCTAGTCAATTACAAACTGAAACCATTCGGTTTTATACATCGTTTAACTTTTCCTTAAAGGAATCAGCAGATGGCTTTGACAAGATAACATCCTCAGGGATCCGATTTCGGATAGAATCAGAGCGCAGAACAAGCTGTTTTTAACTACTCCTAGCCATGTGTTTTGTCCTTCAGAGAGCGAGATGTGTAGCAAAATATTTGTCTTTTCGTCTTGACAGACGGGGAAGAAAGGTGAGAAAACTCTTCAGGAGGAGCCTGGACGTACCCATAGAAGACAGTGATTAAAGCAACATCAAACCTTACTTTTCAAGGTAGCAGTTGCTCCTTGGCGGAGCTAGACCCCATCTTATAAGCCTTGTTACGGAACCTTTGTATAGTTGCAAAGTGAGTTTCGCAAGCCCTATAATTAAGCAGGCAACAACAGGTCTTGTGCAAGAGTTATATTTAAGTAGGGAGGGGGCAGTTTTCCCTGTATCCATGTACCGGCCGTTTTAACATGGTCCACTTACATTACTTGACTTACATTACTTACAGTTACTTGAGCACTATTAAAGGCTAATCTGGGTTGCAATGGTAGCTAGCAACCTAGTAGGAGACGATCACGTCCCACACTTAGAGATACAAAAATTCATAACTCCTAAAAATAGAGTCAGATCAAAAAAAGAAGTTCACTTTTAGAACCGCCTTGTCCGATACCCCTATATAAAAAACTAACTGTCCCTTGGCTTAAAGAGCAGGGAAAATTCATTTCCTTGAAAAACAAGAAAAATGGCTCCAAGCATGATATTCTTTATCGACGACATCTTTTTTCAGTTTTTCCCTTCTCTGTAGCTACCGGGCACTAGAAAATCATAGAGCTGTATAATGGCTCATTTGGAAGGAAATCTCTTCACTTAATTGGTCGCATTTTCCCTTTTTCTTATTGTTAGACGTTACTGTTCTTTTCTGGTTTTGTCGGCATTGATCATGCCTCGATTGACGAATCTAAAGATACTGGGGTATTTTTTTTTTCTTTCCTTGTCCTTTTCAGTGGGCGGCGTTTGCCCCCCTTCCCTCTAGTAAATACGCCCCAAGGAAAATAACTCCCTACTGAAAATCCCCCCGGAAAAACCACAGAAAATAACCCCCTGTAAAATATCGCCCCCCCCCCACGCAGAAGCTTCTTTGACCTTGAGGTGGAGGTGAGGATAAGGAAGGGGCAATCCACCTCCTGTGCGGAATAAATTCTGCTAACTTTGTGGTTTAATGTTATTCTTTACTTTCAGAATACCAGCGTAGACCAGAATTATACCCAGAAATCACAAGGGAGTAGATATTAATTTCACATTTTTGATGTGTTTTTAAAGTTTTCTTTTGTACCCCTCCCCCCCCCCAAAAAAAAAAAACTTTGCTGGAAAAACCCTTTTATTGGCTTTTTGCTGGGAAACTTTTCATTGAAAGGATAACCGGCATGATTTTGAAAACACTACACAAGAAACTTGTTCTGGATTTAAGAAAGTTCCTGGGTGGAATTTTCGGCTAGAATAGAATTGTCTTGGGGGAATTTCCCTGGAGGGGGGGGGGTATTTCTACGTCAAAAGAGCTTTCCACGTTGGAATTTATCGTAGAGGAAGGAATTTTTCATGAAGGAGAGCCAGATTTCCCAGTATTATTTGAGAACCATTAGAAATAAAATTTTTAAAATAAGTTTTTTTTTAACTGAAAGTAAGGAGCAATAACAAAACTTAAAATGGACAGAAATAATTACGTATTTGGATGCGTTTTAATGACTCAAGAGTAGCCTGGCCAAAATAAGTGAGAGTAGTGCCCTTGTGATGCCGTCTCTTTAAGGAACTAATATGGCAGATGAAGGCCAGGGAACTGGAATCTTTCTATGACATATCCCTTAAAAAGAAATTCTTAACGACATTCATATAAGGTTTTCTTATAATAATTGATTTTAAAAAACTTTGTGCACAAAACCTGTTTTTTAAAGAAATATAAAGAACTTCATAAACCCAAAAATGAGCCGAAATAAAGTCAAATAATCTTCAAAGTAAAAAATCATGGAATCTAATAAAAAAAACCGAAGAGATATAAATATCTTTTTTTCATGAAATACTTAATAAAAACAAACAGAAATTAATTTTAAAAAACGTTTTCCCCACAACAAGTTTGTCAAATAAAAGTAAAGAGCTCCATTGAACAAAAAATTAGTAGAAATAAATTTAAATAATTTTTTAAGCGTAGAACTACCACCAATCACCATCTACACCTAAATTAAACCCAAAACGAAAAGAAATTACACTAATTAACCGTGTCAAACTCAAAAAGACCAAAAATTAACATAACTAGGGCCGACAACCACCACATCTTCTCAAGACCAGATCATAATTTGCACTTTACTGAAAAAAAAACAAAAACACATAGAGTAATATTTTTCAGAGAGCATCAGTTTTGATAATGGACATCAGGTATAAGAAGATTTAACCTTTATATCGGAAGTGAGTCTGAGATTCGAGTTGAGTGATATTACACCGATATCCTGCCAGTTAAAAGCACGTTTTACTCGTCATGGTAGCACAATCTCCTTAGCTTGTTTAAAAAGTCAGAACGAGTGGTACTTTCTCCTAGTAGACTTAGTGAATGCTGTGGCTAATGAGTGTCGGTTCAAAGATAATGCGGAGACGATAGCATCTATTGGCAAGCAGCTCGATAATACGGCGAAAGCTCGCTCTCATAACCCATTTGATAGGCAGCCTTTTAAACAGACTTATGTGAAGCTGTCTGAACTTCCTTCAATGGCACTCGGTATACTCATTTCTTCTGCGAAGAAAAGTGAGTATCCTGCCTGTTTGCTAAACTTGACAAAGTTTTTGCACGAAACAAGATGGATGTCTTTATTTGTCACGGACGACGCTAGCCATAAAAAAGGCGCCTATCAGACTTCTACTGGCACGAAAACACTTAAATAGATACCGAGTTAAGTACCATATAAGAAAACGAGTCCCGGCTATTCATCAGAAGAGGCAGTCGAACAGAAGCAAACCACTACTCTCTGTTTAGAATCATCCTTCAACAAATCATACAGGGATGATAAATCAGGAAAGAGGAAAAAAACCTGATTCAGTATGCAGTTGACAGACTTTCTAACAAAGTAGGATTCAGAGAAAGGAGTAAATCTAAAGCGTATTCAGATGTTTACTTGCCACTTAGAGAAATGGTAGAAAGCTGCGCCAATTAAAGTAAGATGACTGGAGAAAAATTTAGAAAGATATTTCTGCTAGCGGTTTTGCGAAACAACATAAATCCCAAGTGCAAGTCTTGGGAAATCCAGCTTCTCGGTGAATGTGTCAAGACATCGAGGAATGTCAGAGAAACTATGGGAGTTCTGAGTAGACTTCGTATTCTATCCTCTCGAGCAAGCGTCGAGTCATTGATCAATACAGCAGTGGAAAATGGAAAAACAGTCAAACACTCGCTAACAGCAGCTGATTACATTGTGGTAGTTGACAACAATCAGCAGGCCTAAATTAACCAGGTGAGAATAACTGGAAGGTCTGATGTGGAATGCATACACTCAATTACAGTTACGACTGTCTATAAACCTAACTTAAATGCGCAATCTTTCCTTTGCACCCTGTGTTAGAGCCGAATGATATTGATCACAATTTTTTTTTGTTCAGAGCGATTCAGAATCATACTGGATGGCAAGGTTTGCAAAATCTCAGCTCGAATGTTCAGCTGAATTGTACATGCTGAAATTAGATCCCGATAAACTCAGTATTTCGCAGCTGCTATGTAAATTAAAAACAGCCGTACATAGTCTTACTTCGAACTTAAGGACTGACGAAGAATTTGAAGCGAAGGAAAATATTAAAGAACTAGAGGATTCATATGCACAGATGAAAGCGACGATATGGATGTTGAATTTTAGTGCAGCCATTCAATAGACCTTGACTCAGAAGATGATTCACACAGAGCCGAAGAATCGAAAGTTGATTCATCTTATTTTCCCCCATTTCGCAATGACTTTGGTGTTTCCAATGACATCGTTTAATATTAATGGTACAAAGGATAAGGACTTCGTTATTAATAAGCTCTGCAATGATTTTAATTTGGTGTACCTGCAGGAGCATCTTCTTACAGATTTTAGCAATAACCTTTTGCGTGGGAGCCCTCGTCATGATGTGTTTTTTACTGCTGCCAAAGCCACAAGAGGCCACCCATCCGGTGCTAGCTTGTATTTTTAAGCGCAATCCGAATTTGGTTTCTCCTGTGACTTCTTACTCGGATTAGTTTTGTTTTGGCTTTTTGTATGGGCACTATAGTTTTCATAAATTCTTATTTGCCTTATGATAATCGTTCTATCAGAGCGATGACTAGATATGCCGAAGCTTGTAAAAAGCCGAAGTTTTTAATGGAAAAAATCTTTCTATTTTTCTAGATCAAATGATCATTGGTGACCCCAATATAGATTAAAAATCATTCGTCAGTGAGAAGTGATTCCTTGTTAGATTGCCTTGCATCTTACTAGTATTACTACATCAATAGTGTCTGTACATTCTGAAGAACAAGATTTCGACCATCTCCCTATTTCATTGACTTTTATGCTTAATATAAAAATTACAAGTATTTGTAAAGTGCCTTCAAATTGTTTGAAAAAAGTAGTTCGAAAAATCTGATGTCTCTCTATATTTTTACACTAACAAACCTGCTGTCTGCCTTACGAATTCCCTATCATCTGCTCCAGTGCTCTGTGCCAGTGAATTGCAACCTGGATTGCTATTATAATCATATTATTAAATGTCTAAAAGATGCTGAGGCAGTTGCTGTGTCGTTGCAACGTGTTAGATGTTGTGCGTAAAAATCTATTTGGTCTTTAGATCCTAATTTAAAAAAAAAAATGTGGAATGAACATGGTAGACTGCATTACGGAATTGTTTCTGACCTTAAGCGCAAGAGCCTTAGTGAATATAAAAATATCTTAAGTCAATGCGTCATCGTGGTGTGGATTTTCCTGTGTCCAGGAGAGAATGGCGAAATGTTATTAATTCTGAATTGATTAGAAGTGATACGCCAAGTAGTGATTGTCTTCCTCCATCTGCTTGGCATGACCATTACTCGTCTATATTTTCTAATGTTAATTTCCGGTTGCATTCTTTGTATACTCGTTCGCTTTCTGCTACTTTTAACACCCCCCCCCCACTCTCTATCTCAACGTCTTCGTATTCCCATTTATCCTTCATCCGTAGTTGAAGCAATTAAGAAACTTAAATTAGATAATGTTGATAATGATGTTATGTCTAGATTTCACCTTTTATTAGATTGTATCCTCCCCCCTTATTGACCACATACACCTACTTTACAGATGTGTCTTTGTACGTCTAGTGTACCGGAAAGTTTTTTGTGTGGCACTGTTTCTTCAATTTTAAAGAGAGGAAAATCTCTTTAATTTGTTCTTCTAACCAACCTATTACTGTCTCTTGCACTTTATTAAAGTTCTTGAGCATGTATTACTACCTTCTTGTGACTAATAAAAATGCTTGAGGGAGATAACCAGTTTGGATTTAAGCCCGGAGAAGGTTGTCAGCATGCACACCTTATATTATCTTCTTTGCTTCTTGATCAATCTATTGGTTATAATGCTTCTTCGCTACTGTTACTCTAATTCTTTTCTTCGGCTGAAATCAGCGCCAACTACTATTACTAAAGTGAAAAGAGTTTTAAGGCAAGGTGGAGTTTTATCTCTGGCTCTATTTCAATTATGTATTTCGGGAGTTCTGACAAAGATATTGGCTACCTATCTCTATGGTTTTTCTGATGTTTCATATCTTGTCTAAAAGAATCGGCATTAATTATTTTAGATTTTATAATTTTTTGTTGTTTCTTCCTCCCTGGACTAAAAACCGGGTACCTATTAAAACACTTCTTGTTCCTGATATTACTGTAAAACTGGAAGTACTACATAGAAAGCTTTCAAATACTGCTTGTATCCGTTTTTCTCCACACCACCTCCTTATCAGGTTTTTTCAGTCGTAAATTGTTTTTCCTTTATCTGTTGGTTTGTTTTTCTCTCTTTGGTTACTCCGCATTTTTAGTATTGTAAAGAGTGAGTAAAAATCAAATAAGGATAACAATCAAGACAGCTTGCGTCAATATTTATCTATGTTACTGCTGTATTAGATTCTGCAAGTTGATTTTTTTTTTCTTCTTTTTACCCTCCTTTTAATTTTTTTTCTCTTTTGTTTTAGTGTATTTTATTTTTATGTGTTACTCTGTAACTGGTTTCCTTTCGATTTCTATATTGATTTGCGTTTGGTTTTATGTGTTTTTCTTCGTGTTACTCCACGTATTATACCTTTGTAAAAATATTTGTGGGTCAAAATAAGTAACAATAATAGTCATAGTTTCGCTATAACCTTTGTAGTAATCAGATTACTTACACATTAACCAGTACTGGGTATTTCTTAGAAGCTGGATTCTGAATATCAAAGTCTTGAGGCATAATAAGCTTCACATTAGCATAATAAGGTGATGAAAGTGGTCCAATTTTAATGCTTCGCATGTAAATATTGGTGGGCATGCTTACATTCTTCAAATTCTCTTTCAGAGAAAGATTAAGCTCCCAGTCAAGAAGTTCGTTATGGCTCTGAAAAATTCAAGCTATTTAGTCAAGGATATCAGTTTGAAGAAGGCAAAAATACCATATAGCATGAAATGGCCTTTCATATAATAAAAAAGACCGTTTAACAAGACCATGCTCATCGAATTATTCAATGACTGAAAGTTATCATCGTTTGTTTTTGTTCTTTTTGTTTTTCAGTTTTTTCATTCTACTAGTACTTCTACTATCAAGAACCCATCGCAGCACCAAGTTGCATGAGGCCAAAAAAGCTAGGGATTCTCCTCCTCTACCCTAATCTATCCAAAGCCTCCCTCTTTACACCCTTCCAGGAATTTACCATTTCCCTTAAATATTTCTTTACATCTTCCCACCCCAACCGCGGACGACCTGATTTCCGTTTAGCACTAGACTGTTGGCCGAAAAGGACAATCTTTGGTAATCTCTCATCCTTCATCCACAGGACGGGCCCTAGCCATCTCAACCATTCTCACATTATAGCCCTAGAAACCGGGCTTGAACCACACTTTTCATACAGCCAACTATTTGAAATACGGTCAGTCAAACGGGTACCAAAGACAATCCGTAGGCAATTTCTCTGGAAAACTTATTCTCACTTCTTTTCGCCCTCTTTCTCTCAGCAAATCTTCCTCTGTTTTTCGGAGCACCCAAGCTTGAGAAGCATATTTGACAACTATTTTTTCTCTTTCTTTTTTTTCTTTTTTTTTATCGTAGGTCTTGTATAGCTAGCGTCACCTATGAATCTGCTTTTTAGATTTAAGGAGGTGGCAAGAGGTTTTCAGCATCACTAAAAGCTTAATTTTTACTGACAGGAAAATTTGAAAATTTAATTTAAAAAAAAAAATTCCTTTAGAACTTATTTACTGAATTTATGAAGATAGTCAGAGGCTTTCAGCTTCATCAAAGGCCTATTAAAATTTTGAAGATAATAGTGTTTTGCTTGACAAGCATGAAAATGAAGTTTTTACGACTTACATCTGTCGCACTTCGTAGTCGAACTTCTGGTACATTCGGACCGTTACAGCTATGAGCATAATATGAGGCATCGGAACTGAACCTCGCATTATTCCATGTGCAGCCAGTATTACAAGTAAGACAAACAAAACCGTTCCCATCAATTTGAATTTCATATAGATGTCTCTGAGATGGTTTTGCAACATCCGTTCCAATAGCATACCTAAAAGGCAAAGAGTAGAATTTAAGACTGGAATCGAAGTAAAAGGAGGAGTGAAATTTTGCAGCAGACGCAATCTGCAATCTGCATCAAGAATACTGAACAGCTCAGCATATAAGAAGTATCCCAATAAATATAAACTTTAAGAAGTATACTTGTTTAGCTATTAATTTGTAATTCTAAATTATTTTTGGTATGGTCATTTCCGTCATATATAATTACGATTAATGCTTAAGATTTATAAAAAAATATGTATATTTTAGGCTTGGTATTCTGTAGAAAAAAAAAGTATTATACTCGAATTTATTTCCTTAAGCAAGTTATAAGAAAACTTATTCAGGAGGTTTTTTTTAATGCACTACACAGAAATCGAAGTTAGAAATTAAACAGAATATGTTCTCCAAGATATTATTCTGATATTTAGAAATAACTTACTCAAGAGACTGTGCACAGACTGTCACAAGTGAACACGACCTTGTTTGTTTAGCCCTTTTTTATGTATTTATTACGTACCTGGCTGAAAACAACTTAGTTAAGAAATTCTTGGAATAAGCAGGGTAACTTTTTTCTAGCCTTCCGACTAAGATGGAATACGGATGGGCGAAGCGGGTATCGGAATTAGCCGATGAAAATGGAAAAAAACACATGTTTTAGCGATTATGCAATGATGAAAACAAATAGTTTTTCGCACCCCTGCTTCTTTTGGCTGGTTCACAAAAATGACCGTGTTTACAAATTATTGAACCTGACAAGCTGTTCATGTGCATTGATACCTTTACATTTTGCTCTAGATGAAAATTGTCTCTGTAAAATAATATTGTCAATTTTTTTTTCATCTCGTTTATCTTTTGAAAAAAAACTAATTTGACCCACTTATGATGGAAAATTATGGTCGATTGTCCTTCTTCGGTAGCACACAAACCATAATTGGAAGGACCAGGAGAAGAATATATGAAACTGCGCCAAAATGATTCATTATAATGTATACATTATAACTTAATTTTATCTAATTTGGCGTAGATTTTAGTTTCTGGTCCACAGTTTTCCTGTATAATATAGACACAGGCGTGGCTCGATGGGGGTGAGGAGGGGGATGATTCATTTCTTCTTGTTTTTGTGAAGTCGAGTAAGTCGTTTGACCTAATTGAGGTCCCATGTGCTCAAAGAGACAGTCTAATTTGTATTTTTTTTTTCTTGGAAAGACTTTTGCTTTAAACTTCTCGGTAAAGAAATGCTCAGCTTCAGTTGTAGATATCAAAAGCCGAATTCACATGTAGAGTAGAGCCATTTTATTTTATTGTTTAAAAGTATTTTTTTAGTTTTGTTTTTAAACAGATTCGTTTAAATTAAATCAGGCTTAAAGGGATTAACAGGCTTAAACTGGATAGGTAGCCATTAGCGCCTTAAAATCTGCTTATGTCCGTATATGATTTGTCTGGTCGTTCAGATCTAGCCACCACTTTTTGTCAAGTCATAAAAGTCGTTTATTTTGGCCTCATTCAGTTCCCAGCCGTTCAATTCAGTCAGAAACAGTCTACGGTGTATTTTCCTTCTCCTGAAAAGACTTTGGGATTTTCAAACTTCTTAGTAGAGAAATGGTTCATTTTAGCATTACTTGACTTCAGTCGTAGTTACCGTAATCAAATTTGCATGTAAATAGAATAGAGTCATTTCATTTAATCGCTTAATTTTTACTTTTAATAATTTCAGATTTAAATTCTATGACAAACCTGTTTTTAAATGTTTTAAAGCTTCCTCGGGACCAAAAAGCGTCCAAGGTAACGCAGCTAATCTTTAGATCAGGTAAAATTGGTTAAGTTGTTCAAAAACCTGAAAAAATTTCACGAAAAAGAACGACTGAAAACCCTTTTCGTGCATATCTGAAGGCAGAATGCACGTGAAAAACTGATATTCCGTGAGAATTTATATCTTATCTTTCACTTTATTGCTTCAAGTAAAAAATTAGGGATATGAAAACCTACCATATTATTCCCCCAAAAACTGACATTATTTAAATTACGTTTCTAAAACCCTATGTTTCTCGAAAGGCAAACTTTGGACACAAATCCTTACTTCTACTGAATTGGTTGATATCCGACAACCTATTTTGGAGTCTATCCTGATGACATGAATTTAAAAACCCTATCTTTCCTGCCCGAAGAGCCCTATTCGAATGACTAAGATCTTAAATGCTGCTTCTGACTAAATTTGGTTAAGAATCAACAGGCTCTACAGTTGTACATCCTGAAGGTTAGAATATGGAGACTTCTGTCACTCAACAGAGATGAGACTCCCCCCCCCCCCTTCAAAAGGTTCAACAAGGACACTGGCTAAGAACTAAAATCAGCATTACTTATAGACAAAAAATCTGCACTCAATAGTATAAATTTACTAAGCTGCTGCTTAGTCCACCTCCTTGGTTTCCAAATTCCGAAACTGGCTGTAGTTATTCGTATTATAGACCACAGTATTTACCAAGTCCAAATTAAAAAACTTACCTTTACATAAGCAAAATATAATTTGTATGAGTTTCCACGAACTCAGTTGTAACTGAGTTAGAACTCAGTTATCGTGAAATCTTACTAACACCTGGATTAAGCTAGCGCTAATTTAAGCCAATTTGATTTTCATAGAATTTTTGATTAGCTAAAAAGTATATGAAATATTTTTATTGGCTCAAATTTGCGCTAGTTAAAATCCCGGTATTAATAAAATCCCATTGTGATTGGGCCTTAAGCATTAGACTTTGCAACTAGAATCAAGACCTGAAAGTAGATAGTCGTATAACCGATCTCGATGAGTTAAATCATGAACTTAAAGTAGAAGCATGCTTACACAATACCACGGTTTTCTTCAAAACTGATGATTCGCGTGATTTCAAAATGGCCAAAAGTCAGTGGTTTGTACGACCAACTCTTATTGATTTGATCAAAAAGAACAACATGTTTATATTTTCCAGCTTCCATTGAATCAGTTAAAGGAACTTCTACAGGATGAAGGATCACAAACATGGATCCATCGCTATTAAAAATAGGGGGGTCAAAAAACTCGTTCCATCCTCCTTCAGAGGCATAACTGTGAATCTGAAATAAAAATAAATAGATAAATTTATTTAGCACAAAACCCCGTGGGTCATGGCAACAGAAATCAAATATCAAGCACTAAATAATTAACAAATCGAAATCTATCTGTCTTATGATCACAAGACTCTTTTTGCTTAATATGTTTTTGGCAAGCCTAGTTCACGATCAAACAATCCTGGGTAACGAACTTTGAGTAAGAAGTGACTAAGGCGAAAAGTGACCAAAAACTGTAATGAAAGGAACTTTGATAGCAATTAATGCATGAAAATAATCATTTTTTTTTATGCAAATTCAAAGTATATGAAATTCTTTAAGTGTAATGTTACCCATCAAAAACAAAGAGGCTCACAAAAATGGCCCGATTTTCAAAAAAAGGGGGAAGGACACTCCCCAATGTCGAGCAGTCTTGAAGAAAAGCACGCCGTTGGATTCACCATGTCAGAGAACATTATTGTAAAGGTTTCAAGCTCCTATCTACAAACATGTGGAATTTTCTACTTCTGCCAGAAAAAAAAAATCATGGATGTGTGTTTCTTATTTTTTTTTTTTTTTACGGGTAATACTCAACCAATGGTCCTATAAGATCAGTAGAAGCTTATTCGAACGGATATTCGAATTTCTAGGCCCTTTCTAAGTGACCAAAAAATTGTGCCAAGGAAAAGCGGCATTTTCTGCCATTTTGTGGCACCAAACCACGATTATGTCCCAAAGAGGGCCAAATTGCCAAAAATCCTTGCCAAAATTCAAATTGCGAAAGAGGACCAACAATTCTGAGATAGCCAATCAATTCGAAAATATAAAAAAAAACGTATATTGGGCTTCCCAGTTGCATAGGAAGTAATACCACAGAGCGGCGCATTTGCCCCTGAAAAGTCAAAGTCCATAAAAGATAAATGGTTAAAATAGATATTTATCTTGATGATTGATTTACACAAGTTGATTCGTTTAATTTTTCATAAGATTATGCGTAGCGACGTATAGTTGCGCATCAGTTAATATGAAGGAGGGGAGGTGGGTCATCGTGTGCGTAGGGAGGGAGGAGAGAAAATGCCTAAAAGAACCCATTTTAATGCCCAAATTGTCTAACCTTCGTTGATTCTTCAGATAAATATAGAGAGAGGCATGTGGAAGGGCATTAAGAGTTACTTTCCTCTCCTTTCAGTTTAAAGGCCCAATAAGGGTTGCTGCGGGGCGATACCTCCCTTGTTATTGCAGAAAAATGTTTCTGATGTACATTTTCTAGCTTCATTGTTATTTTCCATAAGGTTCTGTTTTGGGTCCTTCGTTATATCTTGTATATGCAGATACTATGCAGTTTTATGTTCCGGGTGGTGTTAATACTTCTTTCGCCGATGACACGGTATTGTCAGCTGCTGCAAGAAATGCTGATGATCCTGTGGAGAAAATTAATCAAGCTTTAAGTCGTCTTGTTAATTTTTTACAATAAGCCGTTTATCAGTGAATGTTTTAGAAGCTCATTTTATGTTATTTAGTCGGAAAGGAAGTCTAGTTGATTTAAATGGAAAAATATTTATTTATAATAGGCCATTGAAACAAGTAGCTGTGGTGAGATACCTTGGTTTCCAGCTTGATCAAAATCTGTGTTGGAAAGCACATAGTGATTAAGTGGCAGCTAAGGTATCTAGAGGGCTTAGTCTGATTCGACGTCTGAGAAATCCGTTACCTCGTTCTGCCCTTATAACTGTTTATCATTCTTATTGTCGCCTTATATTTCTTATGGTTGTGTGATATGGACTAGTGGATTTTATACAAATATTAAACGAGTTCAGTTTTTACAAAATAAAGCTATTAGATTATTAGGTAATTATTTGCGTAGTGAAAATGATATAGTGAATTGTTACAGGAAACTCATGATTCTTAATGTTAGCCAACTTCTTGGTTATCAACTTGCTATTTCTGTATTTCAGAGTATTTACGGTTTGTCCCCTGAAATTTTTCATCAGATGTTTAAAAAAGGAATTCTTCATACAACAGTCAAGTGACTAGATACATGGACGATTTGGTATACGAGCGTCGTACCTCTCAGAGGGCAAGTTTTAGTCCCAGGTTTGCTGAACCAGTAGTATGGAATTCTTTACCAACGACCATAAGGTTATCAGAAAGTATTGGCCAGTTTAAGAGTAGACTGATGAACCACCTTCCGAGAAGAGATTAAGTAAATAATTTAAATGGGATGACCTATTGTCTTTTTTTTAAGTAGGATTTTTTTTCTCCCTTCTTCTTTATTTTCCTTTTTTTTCGTTTCTTTTTTCCTTTTTTGTCTCATTTCATTTTTTACATATATTGATGATATCTATAATAAAAGTGTCTCTCTGTCTGTATTGAACTAGACTGATTTGCTTCACTTTTTTAAATAATACACAGTGATGTGCAAGCGCACATCAAGTAATATAAAGAAGGGAAGGTGGGTAATTTTTCAGTTTTATAAGCGGGGGGGGGGGAGGAGGAGATGCTTCAAAAAGTGTATTTGAAGACCTAAGCATCCTAACTCCAATTGAGCCTTCAGATAAATACTGAAGGAGTTTTAGGGAGGGGGAGGAGAGTTCGTAGAACTTGATATTGAATCCTTCTTGATTCCCGAGAATATTTTTGGTTTATGCCTTTATTATTGGACTAGGAAGCTGGGCAATAGTACCCCTCCCATTGTGACTTTTTTTCTCTTAACATAAAATCCTATATTTACCTGTCTACTAGCACTGAGGTGGAACAGGTGAGGCGGGGAATCATTTGCTATTTACATACAATGTTTCAATACATTTTTAATTTAATGCGTATTTTGTTTCAATATATTTTTAATTAAAAATCAAAAAGAACAGAGATTATTCCGTGCATGAGGAGGACTATCCCTTCCTCAGGCCCTAGCTATTTACTCTGAACTTTGACTTTTCGTCCCGATTCTTTAAGAAAGAGTGCTGAAACACAACAAGAACAGCACTGTGAACAGTGCTGGCTGTTGAACAAGAATAAGAATTTTTTTTAAGCACTAAAATCTTAGCAACAAGCGAGCGTTTGAGGATGAGGCAGTCCCTCTCACACATGGATTAATTTCTGTTCGTTTTAAATTTAGATATTGCTCTTTACTTTCAGATAATAAAAAACTTGTTTCTGTTTTTTTAACCATATACAGAAAAGAGATCCAACTCTCTCAGTTCTTACAACAGTCATCAGGACCAAATCTTCACCACTATTCCCACTCATTTGGCACGAATTACAACATTCACAAACAGAATCCTTCCAAAGCATACCTCCGATTGTAAGAGAGATTCAATGAAAAGAAAATTCACCACAGTTTTCATTTTAATACTAATTCATTATGCTTCTTTTCTTAGTATTAGACAGATATGACAATATTAATTACTGAGACAGTCTGGGATCCAGTAGGCAGTGAGATCGCGCAGAGTAACCAAATTAAGAGAAAGTGTGTGTAGGCCGTGAATAATAATAAAAAAAAATCAGGACAATAGTGTATATAGGCAATGACAAATTTGCAAACTGCGGGGTCTCAACCTATGACTTCCTTGCTGAAGTTGCGTTTCAGGAACGGTAACATATGAATTTTCTGTCATTTTCAGCCTGACATGGCTCTTTTTCTCCAAACTGAAGAAGGATATTAGTCTTCTACCCAGGTCATCTTTCAACATTATTTCAGAGAAGAATTCAGCAGCTTTATACCATCCACTTAGACACAATGATAAATATGCTCTAATATCAGTCTGTGGGCTAGCTGAAGGGAGAACATGGTGAAATGGCAAAAGTATTTGAATTCTGAGTTATTGGGATTACAACAGACATCCTTTTTTTTAATCCAACTTACACACATGCTTAGCTAAACATCAATGTTCAGGCATCATCATTACCCAATAATTGTAATATGCTTCCTTTTTAACACGAATTCCCTGATTGTTTAGAAGTTATAATGGCTACAAACTAATTTCAAGCTAAGAGCACGTGTCGCCAAGGCTTTAGGCTTTTGATCTTACTAATAAAACAAAAAGTAACAGGCCCATACACCCATAAGTCGGCCTTAAATACAAGACATTCAGTCATCAAGTTTCTATCATGACATCCTTTAGATGGAAACAAGGTCTCACTGTTAACCTTCCCAACTAATAGCTCATGGTACCAATTTATTATTGAATCTCTTCCGACTGTTCACGTTTTATCAACTTCGGTCAAATACTCTGATGAAGCTATATGAGACCTTTAATAATAACAATAAACAACAACACATCGTAGCATAAGCCCACCTTGAACAGCAGAGCAAAACTGATAGTTTCTTGGCGCTATATACCTCTAAGACCATCCCTTTTTGAGTACCTCACCACAAGTAGACTTAAACCGTAGATTCTAAAGTTTCGAGACTCAGATTTATAAGTTGCAATTCAGTTCCAATAGTGAAATGAAAAAACTGGTGATGTATTAGCAACCCGATTTGAGAGAGGTATTGTATATGTTTCGAGTAGAGAGGTACGAGTAAATTTCAACCTTATTTTAAATCAATTGAAATCTTAGTGATTGAATGGAAATTTAAGAGTATTTTTAATTTGGAGTATATTTACTTTTTATATTGACTCAGTGCACTTTTTGGCAATTTTTCCACTATCATTCTTCAGTTTAAATCTAGCTTATCTCATACTTTGACTAGAAATGGGAATGAATTAAAGCTACTCTTTCATTGTGACAAATTGCGATTTCGATGCTAATAGAAGACAACGCGATGTAATTGACGTTCCCTACTATTGACTTTCATTTAGTATTTAAATATTATTATTTCTCATCCAAGAGCATTAGCAATTGTGGGCTACACTAATTTTAAACTGTATAAGCAGATTTCGGTATTGCCTGAAACCAAGAACAAATAAACGGTAATATAAACTCCAGAAATCCATTTATTTATGTACCTAATATGGATAATTTCACATTATGATGCGAATTTCTAAAGTTGGTTTGCATACCTAACATTACTAAGACAGTACTACTTCAAGTTAGCAAAATAATGCTGAAATACCAATTTTTTGAGCCTGCATAAGAGTCATTCATTGGCAGGATGGAAAAAGTTCCAAAGCTGCCAGTAGCAGAATTCGATAGAATTCCAAAATCTGCTGACATTTTAGCAGCATAACTTGTATTTTGACAGCTTTTCATTGAGCCAAAAGTTTTTTTTTATATGTAAGAATGGTATTTTCAGAGAAAATCTACCAACAAATTTCACTAGGCCATGAAAACTGCCAAGTAGCATTGCTGCTATGCTACCACATTTTTTCCAATGCGGTTCATCAGTTTGGGCTCATACTGCAGAAAGCCTACCAAATTGGGTGAGCTCAAACCTTATAAAGACATTCTAGAATGCTTTAGTACTACACCTTATTCGAAGAGGGATCTAGATTTTCAATTTATATTATATGACACAGGAAGTGGGCCCATGGTCTTCCACCATCCCTACCCTTCTTTTCGCCAATTTTCAAGCCAAAAGATAGACATGTTGCACCACGTTTGAACCGGAATCACGAACAGATGTTAGTTGCTTAGTTTATAAGGTCTACAAGGGTTTTAAGAGTATAGGGGTATTTTCAGTTGTTAAGGGTGTTTTGGGAGCGTTTTTAAGGAGATTGTCCTCAGTTCAAACAGTTCATGGTAGCGAACTGTTAGTAAGGAATGACCCGGCTCAATAGTAACTGAAAGTCTAAAAAATGTAATTTCGATACCAATAGATACATCAAAAGAATCAAATGTTATACTGATTTTAAACACACAAGTTTCTTCAAGTTATAGTCCAACCCATCAAAAGTTACGAGCCTGAGAAAATTTGACTTATTTTGAAAAAAAGGGGAAACACCTCCTAAAAGGCATAGAATCTTAGTGAAAATCACACCATCAGATTCAGCGTATTAGAGAACCAAGAATTTTCATGGAAAAAAGTACATTGTTGTTCCATGGAAAAAAGAAATATAAACAAAAAAATGTGCTTTTATATTGGTCAATTATTTATGTTGGGTATTTATTCCATCATCTTTTAGATCTTCATTTGCCTTGCTCATATTCTTTAATCATAAATTTAGAATTGCCTCATTTTATTACGGTTTTTCAACAGGGGTTAGCGGTGTTACACTGTAAGCTCAGCCAGAGTTGACCCAGCTCCAAACAGATACCAGGACAAAACCGGAGGAAAACACGGGAGGCGTAGGGTGATTTGCCACCAACCACGCATTGCGCTCCCAGCTGAAGGCAGAAAGTCAGGAAATTGGTACCTACATTACGCATATCATTGGTCAGCATGGGAAAAAGTAAGTTGTTTAAAGTTTATTTTATTCTGACGTATTTGTGCTACTTCCCCGCTATTCTAGTTATTATTTTTTATCTTCTATTTTTTTGATGTTATTTAAATTAACTTCACAGTAGAAATGAACCTGTTAAATCACGCAAGTTTACATTTTTTTTCCCCTACAGCTGAGTCCTTTCAAAACAAAACAATTTCAAATTCAATGCCCAAGATTCATCCTAATGAACAGGAGTTCAGGATTAGCTGCAAATAAGAACCCTGATCAGGTTTCAAGTTTAGTTGTTCTACTTTTTTTGGGCATTTCCGCATACCCTTCAATATATGGTGATCACCAATTGTGCCCAAACGTCAAGAAAAAAGTTATCAGAATTGTTGTTTTTCATTGCCTTTGAACAATGTGCTTAGCACAATCTCAGAACCAGTACGCTTTGACAATAAAGTGACAAAAAAAGCAATAAAAAAAAGGACACATCAGTGCTATCCATGCAAAAAACGTGATTTCTATTGTTGTTTAAGGTGGAGGGATGTACCTTTCCTGTATGGAGTTTTGGAAAATGGCAATTCCAATGGTGCAGTTTTCATTTCGATCCGACGCTCTTTTCAAGCGTTTTCAGGCCATCTTTCTAAATTCCCATAGGTTTGTTTTGTATTAAGCTTTTACCATTAAAATAAATTGAAATCATAGTTAGCATTCCTTAATCAGCTTCAGATGGCAATTTTTCTCACTTGACAGTTTTTTAAAAAGAGTGTATTAAATTTTTTGTTACAATGTACCATGGTTCCTTCATTACCAGGTTCCAGTTATCATTTTGTTTATGCCTGTCGTCCGGCGGGTTCTTTGGCTAATTTTTAGTATTGAAACACTAAAGACTTTAAACTTACCACATTACAGTCTCCAGAAAACGAATCACATATAGAGAAATAAGACTGGTTTTGCACTCGGTTGGACCAGACGACAAAAAATGCTTCTTCGTTTACCCAAGTTGCTGTAGTGAACAAACAATCTCTGTAAATATATTCAATGTGTTATTAATTAATTCATGGTAATAGTGCAGTGAGTAATAGTAAGCCAGTAACAGTGCAGTAACAGTTAAAGTAAGTGCAGTACAGTGCAGTAACAGTGAAGAGTAATAAAGCAAACATTTTTTCCCACCGTATCAGAACTGAATAAGAGCAAAGATCGTCGAAAACTGACGAAAGTTTTATCCTCAGCATTTTAACCGTGCTTATTATACAGGCACTAATCCAAGCTGAAACCATTAAAGTAAAAAACAAAGCTTATAGTACAAGCATCATAAGCAGCATAGGAATGCATTTGATAGTTAAAAAGGCAGTGACAGCATTAAATGCTTACTCAGACAAAGGCGGATCTATAGCAAAATCTTGGGGGGGGGGCAATGTGACAAGGGCACCAATAATAGACCAGGGCACCAATAAAGTCAATTTAAAATAAGAGCAAAAAAAGAAATAAAACGTAATGAGCACTCCAGAAAAAATCTTGGAAGGAGGCGGATATGCCCCTGTACTCAGAGATCAAATATGGGACAAGTGATCACTCTCTCAATGTATAAAATGTAATTTCATAGCTTGGACAAATTAAAGAAATTTAACTATTTAATTTGTTTTAAATAAGTTTATAAACGGGAAGGGAAGTAAAAAATTTAAAACAATGGCATTTAAATGATTAACAACATTATAATTATACATTATGGTAAAACAATAGCAATAGAAAAACATCAAAGCTAAACTTCCTCGGTACTTCAAGTTGTTTTTTTTTGTACCTAATTCAGACACATAGACATATTAATCTCTTACAGAAAACATACAACGTATGCTTTCGCAAGGTTCTAACGCCGTTCCTTCCCTGTTACGACCAAATGTTTCTTTCAGATGTTAGAATACATCTATGGTAGCATTTTTCTAGCAATAATAGGCTTAATCTGGTAAATTTTTTAGGTTTGAGCACATTTTATAGTTACTGATACATAAAATTTCGATCCTGGATATTTTGCTATTGGAAAGCTTCTTTTTTCACGTGTAGTAGTCTATTTGTCATAACAGGTTAACAATAACACATACGAAGAAAAAAAGAGAAAAAATAAATGAAATTGCATAAACAAGGTTCTTTAAACAGGGACCATTTTGACGATAACCAAGTCATGGACATTCGCAAAAACTTGTGCCATTGCCATTAAGCACTATTTACAAATGTAATATTCGGTAGCGCAGCAAGTTCCATTTGGGAACCTTAAAGACCTATAAATACTATGTTTCTTATATAATGTTTCCATGGAGAAGGAAGTTTCCAGGGGGTGAAATTTTCAGAGTAAGCTTTATACTGGGGGAATTTGTCAGGATTCCTATACAAAATTTCTTTATGTGACTTAAGGGTAATTGTCCGGGGTAAATTTTCCCCAAGATTGAATTGTCCAGAGATTATTCCATGGGGAGGGGGATTTTTCCATGGAGCCAGATGTCTTGGTGTTATTTAAAAAACAATCAGAAATTGAACAAAAAAAAGTTTTTTCGACTGAAAGTAAGAACTAACATAAAAACTTAAAACAAATAGAAATTATCCCGTATTTGAGAGAGCTGTCCCCTCCTCAACACCTAGCTCTTTACACTAGAGTAAATCAGGTTCTAATTCTTCAAAAATGACTCCTGAAACCCAAGGGTTGTTCAATTAAAACAACAAGTAACTTTTTTAAAAGTGCCGAAATACTTTAGCGTGAAGAGCGAGGTGTTGAAGCGGGGACAGTCCCCTCATATACGTAATAATTTCTGTTTGTTTTAAGTTTTCACGTTGCTCCTTAGTTTCAGTTGAAAACTATTATTTTTTGTTTAATTGGTCAGGTTTAAGAGTTCAGCATTTACAGGCCACCACTTCCGAAGAACAAGTCTTGTATTCGTAATTTTTTCGCTCCAAAAACTTGAACTTCTTAGTCTGCTATTTGACGGATTGAGAGCGATACTATCGATCAAAGTTTACTCTTAATATTTGGCAATTTTTAGTTGTTTAGAGTTTTTAAATAAGAAACCAAATCTTAAGCAAATGATAGTAGACAGATACGTGAAAAAGCGCTTTGCCATATTTTTCAAAAGCACAGGAATGTGCTTTTGCGACTGCAACCTTTTGCAAGCTTGCATTTTCTTTGTCTCCGAATTTTCAAGAAAGAAAAGTCAAAAAGAGAAGTCAGGGACCAATCTATGTTATTTCAAAATAGAAAATAAATAGCTGACTAGAAAATGATCAAACATCACAATTAGTGGATCAGACGTCTTAAGACAGACAGAGAGACAGACAAATCCTTATCATATCAATACTTATATTATCATACTCGAAAAATTGATAAAAGACAAAAATTAATAGAATTAAAATATTTTCTCTGAGGCCAACCTGACTCTTATACATAATAATGATAGATGGTAGTAAGATTACCTAAGCTACCGATGTCAGGAATCACCTGACACCCGTTGCTTAGGTAAGCTTATTACCATCTATCATTATTAAGAATTGAAATCAAATACCGCCAATTGCCAACGACGCCAACGACGGATACTAACGAACAACTGAGAAATAAGGCAAGGTTGATAACTTAAATAAAATCTTCAATGCACACAGGTAGCGTTTCTTGAATTTGATTCTGACACTGTGTATAGCAACAAATCTGCAAATAATTTGAATGAGCTATATACTATATTTATACTAACGATGGTACTTCTTCGGGTGGAGTCAACATCACCAGCTGAACTGGCTCTTCAACAGAACTTGCATTAAAAAGCGATATTACAGCATTGGGGTTAGTTGTGCCAGGCTAGAAAGGAATAGAAGTCACGACAAAGTATTAGACTGCAAACTCGGTGGCTAAAGTAGAATCGAGTAGGAGAAAAAAAAAGGAAAAACACCCAAAAATTCCATCTGTTTTGGATATTTGGAAAAAAAGAACCATGAACTGCCTCTTGGTCCAATTTAACAAAAAGGGAACATTTTTACTTTTTTCTAGAGCGATCTAACTCTGGAGGAAAACCTAACAATAGCAAAATAAATTAACAAATTTTTAACTCTTTTAATTATGAACAAACAAAATATGCATTTCGGAATAGGTACTAACAAATTGCTAGTGCTCTGTTATATGTCTTACTTCTTATTTGTAATGGAAACTTCAGAATAAACCTTTTAAGATTATTTATTGATTTGAAGTGATTGGTTCTATTTATAAACAAAAAGAAAAAATAAAAAAAAAGGCTGGAATTAAAATAGAATTTCTGAAGTCAATTAAAAATCGCTTGTATAGGTTTTCCTAAGACACGTTTTGTTTTACCAGGATCACTCTTTCTTTTTACTTCATCACTCTTACATTTGAAATATGAAAGCAGAACGGCTCTTCAACACTCTTTCTTAGGAAACTTAGGTTGAAAAAATGTGTTGTTGTATTGCTGTTGATGGCAGGACGTATTGCAAAAAAAATGTGATGGCTGGAAAGATGAAGGTGCACTCTTAACGCAAAAAAGTGTTTTAATTTTTTTTGAAAGGTCATAGCAAAAAGTTCTAGAACTATTACCCAAGCAACATATTAGAATAAAAAGAATGTCTAATGAAAATCAGGTAAATAATTTCCTCAGTAGTGCAAAACTAAATATTGGATGACATTTTTCAACGGTACTTAGTTGCCAAACTGTGAATAAATAAACTGTAATTTGGATGACATTTTTATGTTTGGTCAATCGTGATATGATATTTGTAATTTGGATGAAATTTTTCGGTACTTAGTTGCCAAACTGTGAATAATTTCACTCCTATGACATAGTATAGTAAGTATGAATACATTATAATGAAAACTCTTTTACGAGGGGCCCAAATATGAAAATCAGTTTAACCAATATTCTTTCAGTGGCAATTTCCTACGCACAAACCCTTAAACTAAGATTGTGTTCAAATTAGGGTGTGGGGACTAGGTGTATGTGGCCCCAACCAATGCGTTACGGCTTTTCTCTTTTTTATTCCTGTCGTGTGAAAGGCTCTGAAATTGTAAAGAAAGATTTACACGGCGGTTAACCTACGATTCCTTCCAAACAACAATACAAGAATAAGATCTATTTCCAAAAATTAAGACTGTATATTTTTTACCAAAGAATAATAACACAAACGATACTAATTGATCTCGGGTGAGAAATTCAAACTTCAAATTTATCTTATGATTTGAAATAATTTTTAGGAAAGTAAAAACAAATTCAGACACAGAATCTTGGGGGAGGCCCAGTGTGACAAGGGTGCAAATGAGAAAAATCTTGGGGGGAGGGCCAATGTGACAAAGGCGCCAATAATTGACCAAATTGACCAATTTATTCTAAAAAGTAGTAAAGAAAGGAATGAGGGCATCAGAAAAATCCTTGGGGGGGCTCAGGCCCCCTGGATCTGCCATAGGCGGGAGCACTAGCTATATCGTACATTTCAAAAATGGCTCAAGTCTATGAAAAGCGGGAAATTCAGAGAAAGAAAAGTTCCTATGATGGAAAAGACTAAGAATGCATATTTACTTCTAAGTGGTCGTTTTAGAACACAAAAGAATGAAAATAAAAAAAGAGTAAAAATTATATTCGATTGCAAGAAACGGCAAAAGAAAAAATAACTGAGAAAGCCTTGGTTTACTTTAATGAAATTCAGGATATGAATGAGAAAAAAAACATGCTAATGCTAACCATATAGAATCCACCAAACCAAAACTGTTTGTTTTTTTCTAGATAAATTCCTTATTCCTATTCATTCTCATGCAACTATTACTTGAATGAATAATTAATGCTACTGATGCAAGCGATTTTGCAAGTTTACTATTTTCTACTGATGCAAACATAACGTGAAACTAATCTTTTGTATTTTTCAGACTGTGGTGCTTTGACATTTTCTTCTTTTTTAGTTGAGGAAAAGGTTAATGCATTTATATAATATTTTATTTAAAAAAAAAGAAAGTACAGGTTATTTTTGATAAAAGAAGCGTTTTCTGTTGCATTCTCTTTTTCTTTGAATTCGCAGCACGTTAAAATGAGTTAGATTCTAGATAGTCTCTAAAACCTCTTTTTTCCTACGCTAGTTTGACTTCGTCAGGAGCGTACACAAAAGGAGGCCAGCCTCGGCCCCTCCCCTGAATCCCTAAATTTTCTGAAATTCTTAGGCACTTATTCAACCTATTAAATAAAGTTTTTTGTTATTGCTTACCCCCCTTATAAAAAAACCATACCCACGTGTTTGCGTCATGTTAATAGTGCTTACATGATGACTGGGCTATTATGGGAGCCTCGTTATTATCAAACGATGTGAATAAAGACCACACAGCAGAAATTTACGCTCTAAAATTTACTACTCTAAGGAGTAGTAATAAACCCTGACAAAAAGAAGAAAGTCCTTTTTGTAAACAAGCAAAAGCCAATTCACCAAAGTATAATTTAGGCTAATTTAAAGCATTGCAATGTTAATCATACATGAACTTAAATCATAGTTACGTTGGGTTCAAATTTCTTGGGGGCATAAAATGAGATTTCCAAAGCTTTCCTTGAAAATTGGATCCAGGGTGCTTAAGCCAAACACTTGTGAAAGACACGATCGGGTTATGGGTTCCTGGCTACAAAATATATAAAGTTTAAATAAACGTTTCCACACACAAAAATATAAGATTATTAAAACCCGATTTATCATCTTATAATATTGCCACGACAAAGAAAGAACGGATTCTAAGAGCAATGCAAATAAGTTCAAGACTGTTTCTGAACCTACCAATAAGGGAAGCGAACATTGTTTCACAAGGGATCGTAAACTTATTTATAACAAAACGATGTTAGGTGTACACCAGTGACCCATGGACAACAGCTTACAAAATACAAAAGTTTATTCTAGCGTGACTAGCATATGCAACCATAGTTTTATTCAGAACAAAAAAAATCCACTGTCAATTTTATATTGCATGACGTGCTCAAACAGGTTTTTTCACCTTATTTTTAAGAGCTTAAATTTACTTTTGGGATGACAGATTCTCTTAAAGAATCTAGACATTAAAAAACTTTGTTTGAGTCAGTAGCTACCCACGGCCAAAGCTAACATCTAGAAACGAAAGATTTGAATTTTGACACAGCGAGCATAATGATGCGGCCAGAATTATTCTATTTGCTTTACTTTCTAAGATACAACCTATTTGAAGGTCGTTTTCGACCTTCAAATAGAGCTTCATTTGAAGGTCTATTTGAAATATGTTTTCAGGGGTGAAAACATATTTCACTAGTTTTTCATATTCAAAGCCTAGTAAAGACATACTAGGACGACAAAGCCAAGTATCCACGCCCATTAGAAAAGGAGCGGCAAAGACGTGAGGAAAATAGAATTTGCAAAACCTAATCATGGATTTAGGTTTTGAAATCTATTCCTCCTGTTCCAAAAAAAAAATAATACTATTTTGGAGCTTTCTTGACGACTAAAAAAATTCAGATACTTGGTTTTGGCAGAGGACAGCCATAAAATCTAATATAATTTACGTTCTGAAAATTAGACGTCTAAATGCCAAACATAAACGTCGGTTAATTAGAATAGAAATCTTGATTAAAAAAATCTTGCCTTTGTTAGAAAGACAAGAAAAATGGACCGATGCTTTTTTTGCAAGAAGCGACCCTTTTCAGCCGACTTTAGGATTTTTCTGGACAAGAATAAAGTTTCTCGTAGCAACTAAGTAATTTCTTCCTTTCACTTTCTAAGAACATACACATGACTCAGGCTATTCTAGCTTCTTTTTCTAATTTACCCAGTGAAATACTAGGATGGGAGTTTCTAATCTAGTAAGAATGTTGACATTTTAGGAGATTTAGAAAGCCCTGATAACAATAAGTTTCATCGAGATGACGGGTTACCTTTGGATACATAATGTTCATATTTTTCGTATATTGCCAGTCCAAATCACCGGGGTTGCCATATATCGGGAAGCTGAATGGTTGTACGTTCAGATCATTAAATGTTGCAAAGGCAATTTTTGAACCAGAGGGTGAAAACCATATTGCATTATCAGAACTCAAAACCTCCTCTGTAATGTAAATCGAAATCATCTATTGTAAATAAGTTGCACTTTCATAGCATGGCCCAACTTAGTATCTTTAGTTAATCAATTAATTGCATAATAACAAATACTAAAATAAGTAAAAATACAGTCATCTCAAGAAAAAATTTGTCAAGGAGCATAAGAGTTACGGGTACTATCAAACAGTTTGTGGTAACGAACTGTAGTAAGGAGCGATCCGGATCAATAGTAAACGAATTTTTAAAAAATGGAATTTTGATACTGATAGATACATTAAAAGAATCGGATTTTTTGCTGATTTTAAATATATAAGTTTCATCAAGTTTAGTTCTACCCATCAAAAGTTACGAGCCTGAGAAAATTTGCCTTATTTTCAAAAAAAGGGAAACGCCCCCTAAAAGTCATAGCATCTTGACGAAAATAACGTCATCGCATTCAGCGTATCAGAGAGCCATAATGTAGAGTTTTCAAGCTCCTATCTACAAAAATGTGGAATTTCGTGTTTTTTGCCAGAAGACCAATCAAGGGTGCGTGTTTATTTGTTGTTTTTTTTCCCCAGGGGTGATCGTATAGACCCAGCGGTCCTAGAATGTTACGGGAGGGCTCATTCTACCGGAAATTAAAAGTTCTAGTGTCCTTTTTAAGTGACCAAAAAAACTGGAGGGCACCTAGACCCCCTTCCACGCTCATTTTTTCCCAAAGTCAACGGGTCAAAACTCTGAGATAGCCATTTTGTTCAGCATAGTCGAAAACATAATAACTATGTATTTAGGGACAACTTACTCCCTCACAGTCCCCGGTGGAGGGGCTACAAGTTACAAACTTTGACCAGTGTTTACATATAGTAACGGTTATTGGAAAGTGTATAGATCAATTCAGGGGAATTTTTCTTGGATAGGGAGGGGGTTGAGGCGAGGGGGTTACATGGGAGGCTTTCCTTGGAGGAATTCGTCATGGG
Source organism: Artemia franciscana (assembly GCF_032884065.1). Classification (NCBI taxonomy): domain Eukaryota; kingdom Metazoa; phylum Arthropoda; class Branchiopoda; order Anostraca; family Artemiidae; genus Artemia; species Artemia franciscana. The sequence continues at coordinate 25,950,892 of NC_088875.1, forward strand.
AGGAGAGAATTTCCATGAAGGGGGCGCAGGATTTTCTAATATTATTTAAAACATAAAACAATGAAAAGATAAATATGAAAAAGTTTTTTCAACTGAAAGTAAGGAGCAGCATTAAAACAAAAAAACGGAAATTATTACGCATATGAGGGGTTCACCTCCTCGTAATACCTCGCTCTTTACGCTAAAGTATTTTTAGTAATTTAAACTATTTCTTCTACAGCCTTTGTGATTCAGGAGTCATTCTTAAAGAATTGGGATAAAATTTAAGCTTTAGTGTAAAGAGTAAGGTATTAAAGAGGGGGCAAATCCCCTCATATACGTAATAAAAAATACGAATTTAGAAGTTCGTTACGAAAGTTAAATCGGAAGTTACGTTTATTTTTATTAATAAAAACGTTCGTAAGAAATTAAAAGTTCTAGTTGCCTTTTTAAGTTACCAAAATACTGAAGGGCAACTAAGCCTCCTCCCCCATTCCTTTTTCTTAAAATCGTCCGATCAAAACTAAGAAAAAGCCATTTAGCAAAAAAAAAAAAAAAAAAAAAAAAAAAAAAAAAAAAAAAAAAAAAAAAAAAAAAAAATTGCAAATTTCGTTCTAAGTATTCATGTGCGGAGAGCCAAAATCAAAACATGCATCAATTCAAAAACGTTCAGAAATTAAATAAAAAAACAAGTTTTTCTAAGTGAAAGTAAGGAGCGACATTAAAACAAAACGAACAGAAATTAATCCGTATATGAAAGGGCTTGTTCCCTCCTCAACGCCCCGCTCTTTCCGCTAAAGTTTTTCAGTGTTTCAAAAAGTATATTTGAGAGAAAGAGTCAAACTTTAGCGCAAAGAGCGGGGCTTTGAGGAGGTAACAGCCCCTTTCATATACGGAGTAATTTCTGTTCGTTTTAAGTTCTAATGTCGCTCCTTACTTTCAGTTAGAAAAACTTGTTTTTTTTATTTCATTGTTAAAAGGCACACACTACGAACTGTTAAAAATACGAACAATGCTGGAGACAAAGCTTTGAGAATAAGACCTTGACCTCGAGTAAAGCAGTGTTAGTTATGGAACTTTCACAGCCGCTTCTCTGAAGATTCGAGATCTAAGAGGGACAAAGGAAGGCAGAAGGAAGTTTTCGTAGTGCAAATGGAGGAGGATTGAGGCAAATTTCAGGCACAATTTCTGACGATGGGCAATAAGGGGGTCAAGTTAAAATGCTTTTAGACAAAAAAAAAGTAAAGCAAAAGGAAACCTCCGTAGATGATTTGCAGTGATTTCTTCGAACTCGTTCGATTTTATCACTTTATTCTTTTATCAGAGCGAAATGTCGAACAGAACATGTATATTCTAATAGTGGGGTGCACGAAAATGCAGAACATTAATTCCATTTTATCCTCTGGAACTCGGAATTTCTAGAGTTTTCGGTATTTGGATAGCACCGTTTACCTTCTTTAAGATCAAAGTTGTCTTTTTATGCAAAGTTAGATCACACGAGATTACTACCCGAAAAAGTGTGAAGCATACGAAATAATGGCACAATTAGTACTAAGAATCTTTAATGTACAAACTAATTACACACAATTACACCAGATATTAGTACAGATACATGACTTATTGGCATACATCTATGAGTCATACATGAAATATATGACTCATTTTTGGTCATCTATGACTAAAAATGAAACAATAGACACTAATTTTTATTGACCCGCCTACTTTTGAACCGTTATGGTCAATCAGAATAATGTTTTCACCCTTCCTAGAGTGGCTAAGGATCCACTCAGTAACTGGTAATGTTATAACTGGTAGGTGGATTTGGCAGTCAATATATTACTCCCTATGCGGTTAACAGGAGCTGAATGGGGTCCAGCAAATTGTTGGGGAGCCGTGAATGGGGAGATAGGAATTAATCTCTTATTTCCCTTCATTTAGACTAAGCCTGAACTTACTACAGAAAAATGTTTCTGGCATTTTTAAAGTTTCATCAAACTAATGTCTTTGCTTCTTATTTCATAAAATGATTTGCAGTGATATGTAAGTGCACACAAACTATTATGAAGGGGTATTATAAGGGGTAGTGGACCATTTTTTAGGCGGGGAAGAAGATTTATAATGCCAAAACATCTTGACTGTTTTTGAGCTTTCAGATAAATACAGAATGAGTTCAAAGGAAGGGGGAGGGAGAGGTAGAAATAGAAATATAATCCCTTTTGATCTTTAGGAATATTTCCGGTCTACACCTTTTTTATTGGTGGTAAAAGGAGGGGAGGAATTATGCTCCCCCTATTGCGACAACATTTTTCTATGTAGTATTAAATACTATATTCACAAGTTTACTGATAACCAGATGGAAAAAGCAAGACGGGATATCATAAGCCATGCCAGGGCAACATTTTGCTGTTGGTATGGGATGGAACTAGTTGGAAGCTTGGAAATGAGCCAAAAAACTCTTTTTATCTTATTAACTTGAAACTTACGAACGCTAAAGTCCTTAGGACAAGGGGACTAATGTATAAAAATTAGTAAAAAGTTAGTCTTAAAATCATACGAAACCTTGGGTTAAGGGGATTCCTATACAGAAAAAATTGCTTCCTCTCAAGATGCAGCCAAAAAAGAACTTTTTTCCCGCCCACTACAAATAAAAAGGGTTATCTTAGAAACTTAGGATGGAACCCATTTGATTGGAAACTAAAAGTTCCTGAACTTCTTCGAGGCCGAAAGCTACTGAAGGGAAAATTGCCACCCCTCGGTTCCTTTTCGACTATCTAGCCCTCTTCTATCCCCTGTGATGTCGAATCAAGAATTATGATACTCAATGCAAATTATGTTTCTTAAAAAATGCCCTCTCCCAGTGATGCAGATACGAACTTATCGCCAAGTTTGGACACTCACTACTTGCGAGACGGAAGTATGATTCGTTGCTGCTACCTCCTTGTACAAAGCGTCTGCCTACCCGAAGCAAGAATAAACTCGAATTGTTGAGATGCCGTCCCAATTGTTCTACGAACTCTTTAATTCTTTTTTTTGTCAGTGCATTCAATCGTTCGTAATTCATACTTGTAATTTATTGATGTTGTTAGAAAATAGCACAGTTTAGTTGTGGCCTAGGCAAAAATTGTTTAAAGTATCTTTATTAAATGAATCTTGAATCAAAACTTTGAGATGTCTGATTCGTTCAAAAAACTTCAAATGTCTAATAAGTTTGCCTTTGGAGTTCATGCCAACCCCCAGCCCTGCTGATAAGATTTACTTTATCCTACCATGACAACTAAATCCCCAGAAACATGAAATAAAAAAACAAAAAATAAAATAAGATTTAAAAATAAATGCTATAGGACATTCAACACCACATTTTCCGCCTAAAATTTGGAATATTGGTAGAATGTTCCTAAAATTCCTTCTTTTGTTCACTATTTTTATTCCTCATACTTAATCTTTGGCTGCTCAACTTCACATGGGGAGGGGGAATTTTAGAGAGGAAATTTCCAGCGTGAGTGAGGAATTTTCCATAGACAGTTTACAAAAAAGGGGATATACCTAGCACCAAACCGAACCTAGCCAAAAAAGTTTGGCTAGACGAAACCATCGCAGTATACTTTCTTTTGAACTCTGGCCTGGGATTGCCTATTTTGTTATTACTTTTAGAAAAATCAACATTTTGATTCTTTTTTTTAGCTAAATTTAAGATTTGTTCAGAACAAAATTTCAAGAGGGAATAGAATGGTCTGTTTTGACATTGTCACTGAATCTAGTCCTATGAAACGAGACAAGAGTCTCTGATCAAGGAATATAAATAGACTTTCGATGGCAACCCACAGTGGATTCTGCAGGTAGTTATACAAAACGTTCGACGACCAGCTTTTGGCTACTTAAGTTCAACGACAATTTTATCCATTTCTCTTCCCCCCTCCAAAAAAATCATTGAACACCCACACAAAAGTTTGTTTGTTGTTCAGTCATGGGACTCTGTATAATGGAAAGAGTTGACCACTTAGAAACATTAATGGGAGCTCAAAAGACGCTATTGCTACAAAAATTATATTTTTAGAATGAAGTCTATGTAGGTGTCTTATGAATGCATGTATTACTCTCCATCAAATAAGTTGTCATAGCTTGTCCCAGACAAACCGTTTGCGATGAACTCGCCGAAGTACAGCTTGTCAGGATTTCCTTATTCAGCGTGCACACCGCCTAGATTACTTTGAAATAAGTTTCACGCGACTATCCGTTGCCATGTGGAATGCCCTCCGAGCAGAGGTAATCATAGAAAATTCTTCTCCCAAGGCGTTAAAGGGAAGGTATAAAAATACCTCAAAAATAAAAATTAAAGAAATTGCCAAAATTAGTGGCAAGTCATTACCTGTGATCGAATCGAGAAGCCTGTTATAAAAAAACAAAATATTTTAAACATAGCTAATGTTTTCCTTCTTGGCTAAATTCCGAAAAAAAAACATATGATAAAGTTCGTACATACCTTCATAAACCCAGTCTGGGATTCCATTAAACATAAACTCACTACCATCAGATGTAATCCTTACAGCGGGTGAAGTTGGCGATGGCATATAATAAATATCGTTTTCAAATACAAAGATAATACTGTTATCATCACCGGGTGAAAAGGCAGCATATTGTAAAACATCTTGGTCTGGCAAATTTCTTATTGAAATAGGGTAGACATTGCTGTAAAAAAAAAGAACGAAAAATCAGAAAGTAAAACGTTTTTAGATATATCTTTGCATGGGAAATACGAATACTGTTTCCTTGTCGAATAAGAAGGATAAATTACGAGGAGGTGGACACACCACCTTTGATAATAAACACTAAAGTAAAAGACGGTTGTCAAATTTAAATTCTAAAATTTGTTCACTCAAAAAGCATTCTACTGCACTTTTGATACAAATATGAGTGACAAGAAAGTGGAAAACAAGAATATATACAATTCAAGTGCAAGATAAATAATAAAACGATTAGAATAAAGCGTGCCTTAGGCTATACTGCTCTGCTAAGTGTTTATATATATATATATATATATATATATATATATATATATATATATATATATATATATATATATATATATATATAGTTAAAAAATAATATCTCCCCCGAAAAAGTCAACCCAGAAAACTACCAACGGAAAAATTGCCCCTGCACAACTTTTCTCATTGTAAGGCTCGTACCTGCAAATTTAACTCCCGGTAAACTTTGGGGTTTTACTGACAAACTTTATAAGATAATTACAGTCTGTATTATGTTCCAAGGCACAAGCGGCGAAGAAAAGAAAAACAAGAAAAAAGGGACACATTTCTGCTTTCCATGCAAAAGTGATTTTTCTTGTTTGTTAAAAGTGGGGGCATTAATTTCCTCTAAGGGGTTTTTGACAATGACAATTCCAAAAGTTTACTATTCATTTTGACCCGAAGCCATTTTTGAGTTGCTTACCATTTCTTATTTCTCTTTTTCGAAATTCACATACATGTTTTCAAAATAAGGTTTTATTATTCATATTGATTGAAATGATGGTCAATATTCTTGAAGCAACTGCAAATTGCAATTTTTCCTCCCTAGATAGTTTTTTGAACTTTTGGTTACTATGGGGAGTCATTCACTCTTTACTAAGATGCAGCTATAGCTGCAAGCATCATTCGTGCGGAGACGAAATGAGCTAACTAATTGCGCTTTTCTGTGACAAATAAAACAAATGAGTGATTCAAGTTGTTTCACTCGGTAACTAACGAATAAAAGTACATGTTGGTATTTCTAAACAGTTATTATTATGTTAATAGACATATTTTCTCAAATTAACGAGCTAAACCAGCCTTAATCTAAGACAATCCCAAAGTGATTCGTAATTTTCAACAAACAAGTCCAGTAGAATTCCCAATATTTCTATTATAGAATACCCTAAAAAGCGTTTGTTAGAGGCATGCATATTTAAAATTTGAACGAAGAAGGGTAGTGAACTGGATTGAAATTAGAATTGAACACTCATAAAAAAATATTGTGAAAAATCTTACTTATTTGCAATATCTAGGACAGAGTATTTAGCTTTTGTTGAATGTCTCCAGACCCGCGTTACGTCAAAGTTGAATAGCAAAAACTGACGATCCTTTGACAACCAATAGGTGTGGCCAATCTTCCACTGAGACTGTAAATGACAAAAAGTTATCCATATTAAAAATATTAATGGTTTAGTCAGAAGAGTAAACTGTGAGATATTAGACGCAAAATGTTCACCGTAAATTTTTCTGGTTTAAATTCTCAGTTCACAACTCGGTCTAATTCCTATGCAGCTAAAGTTTGATAATGTAGCTCTTTAATTTATCTAGCCCTCACAATATTCTAATAAAATGAGCTTGTTTCCTGGCGATTAAGCTTACATGGACAATAACTATAAAAGGGAAAGGAGAAGAGAAAGATGGGCTATTCAGCCACAATGACCACTCGGAACGCTACTTGAGTATCAAAGTCTTTTTTTATAATGTAATTATACCATGAAAAGATTTAAAGGTTCATTGGTTTTTGTTTAGCTAAATTAGTCAAGGGCACATTGTCCAAAATTCAAATTGTCGGTAAAGGTTTTTTTTAACAAATAATCAGGTGTTTTTAATAAGAATCGACCACACTGCTAGCAAATATACGGAGAATGGCATAGTTAAAATAATGTTTAACGGGTCATTGAAAAAATAGAGCGAATAGAGAAGTAAATTCAAGCTGCATAAACCATAAATTTATAAATATAATTTTTAAAATATTCTGCGCGTTTATTTAACAGGAGTGATCCGATTTCTCTTTGATGAATGTAATGTAAGTCATGTACAGAGGCTTCTATACGTTGGGTACCACTTAGGTGTAGTTTCAGTATGAAGTTTTCAAAGTGAAATCTGTTAGCTTAAAATATGAAGCGTTATGATGGAATATAGAAATATTTTGTTTTATGCCCTAAAGGATTATCAGACTTAAAAGAATAAAATAAAGATTTTTTTATACTGTACTAAAAAATTTCGTAAGACTAAATATGTATGTGTGGAGCAATCATGAGCATTTCGCAACTATTCTAGGTTAACTTTCTATGCACTGGACAACCAAAAATTTCATTCTTAGTCCTAAAAATTAAATTTTCTGATAGTTTGAATAATTGTTCTTTGACTCAAATAAATATGGACAGAAGGCCATTTTTTCAGCTTCTATATTACCAATAGTAGCCTCTTATTTACAAATCATAAGGTTAGCAGAACTTTAATACCAACTTGGTGGAAGTCAAACATCATTATGAAATATGCATGTACTACCTCCTTTGGTTTAAGAGTCCCCTAAATTGCCTTAATAGTGTCAGATTTGGAATTAATTAAATAAACAAAACAAGTTTTTTTCAACTGAAAGTAAGGAGCAACAATAAACCTTAAAACGAATTGAAATTATTACGCATATGAGGGGATTCGCCCTCTCGTCAAGACCTCACTCTGTACGCTAAAGTTTGAATTTTGTTCCAATTTTTTAAGAATGACCCCTGAATCACAAAAGCCGTTTAATTTGAGCCATTGTCTTTTAAGTAACTAAAAATTGAAAGGCAACTAGGCCTCCTCCCCCACTCTTTTTTTGTTAAAATCGTCCGATCAAAACTATAATTATTAATATGCAAATTTCGTTCTAATTATTCATGTACGGTGAGCCAAAATCAAAACATGCATTAATTAAAAAACATTCAGAAAAAAGATAAAAAAACAAGTTTTTTTCAATTGAAAGTAAGGAGCGACATTAAAGCTTAAAACGAACAGAAATTATTCCGTATATGAAAGAGGTTTTCCCCTCATCGACGCCACACTCTTTTCGCTAGAGTTTTTCATTGTTTTAAAAAGTAGAGTTGTGAGAAAGAGTCAAACTTTAGCGTAAAGAACGAGACGTTGAGGAGGGGACAACCCCTTCCATATACGGAATAATTTCTGTCCGTTTTAAGTTTTAATGTCGCTTCTCACTTTCGGTTGAAAAAACTTGTTTTGTTTTTTCAAAAAAACTTCTAAAACTCTAAAAAACTTGCATGTAGAAGCTCAAAATCCTCTACAGTAGAGTTATCTGATGCGCTGAATCTGATGGTTTGATTTTCATTAAAATTCTATGACTTTTAGGAGTTGTTTCCCTCTTTTTTGAAAAATAAGGCAAATTTTCTCAGTTTTGTAACTTTTGAGAGGTTAGGCCAAAGTTGTTGAAACTTACTTACAGTTCGTTACCATGAATTGTTTGATAAGGTAAAAACTCTTAAATATCAACTTTGGCATTTGTGAAACATCCAACTAATAGCAAACCAAATACATTTGTGGAATATATTATTAATGTATTTTATCTGGGACAGTCTTACTGCAGTTTTAGTGATATCTAATTATTAACACTTAATCATTTAGGGATATTCACAAAATAACCCCTAAGCAACCATGAATAAAAAAGTACGCCATCTATACACCTATAAAGTCGAGCGGCAAAGACTAGCGTCCTGCTTTAAACACTTCAAAGATATAAAGCAAGAATAACACAGAACAGAAAATGACAGAGGATGTCAAGATGCTGCAGGTTCACTTTTTATCATCAGTCATGCAGACTGAAAGTCGTTACATGTTTCTAATTTAAGCGAGAAGCTTAAAGGGGCGCTACTCATTAGAAAGGGTGCAACAATAGATGGCATACATTCTTGCAATGAAAAACTTTTACATATAAAATATAGATATTTGTCAGCTACTAATTACAAATGGTGCTAAAATCGATTCTTTAGATTCTTCGGATAAAACACCTCTACATGTAGCTGCTGCGCCTAGAAACCGAGATTTTCAGCTTGAAAACAATCAATAAACATTGTTGCAGTTTAGAACTGTTATCTGATCATTTAAGACAACCGCAAAAATAACCCATGGAAATAATGAGTCAAAACAGCTGCAACATGTGTATTCTTATGAATTTTGGAGAAAGAGCTTAATGTTCAGGAGTCTGCTATTGTGCAGACCTAAATATTGACATAATCCTGATTTCATCAAGGCACAAAATTGCGATCATTCTGCTAAAATTTATCTATGTTCAAAACGAACTGTTTGTTTAACTCGGAGCCCTAACTTTGTTTAACTTCGAGCAATGGGCGACAATAAAATTTGAATACTATAATATAAATCTAAAATGGAAGTTTTACTGCCATATTTGTAATTAGGGAACCAAAAAGGGGCAAAAAGTTTAAACTTGTAAAAATAGAGGAGGACTCATGCCCCAGTAATTACAAATATCATGAGTAAAAAATTTACATAAACCTCATTTCAAGAAGGTATAAAGCGTCCCCCCATTCCACAGGTTTTTCAACTTAATTTTCATTTCCCGAAATAATATATGACACTGCTTTACAATTTCTATTCTTAGTTCTTCTCTGTAAGATCATACCAGGAACACTCCAAATTTAGAGAAACGGTCAATATGAATTTGAAAAGCAGTGAAAAGCCTTCTTTTAGAATAGGATTGACTTTCACCTCCTCCCTTAAGCGACTCAAAAATTAGCAAATTAATTTGAGAACCTTCAAGTTAAAGTACAGTATTGACTGAATGAAACAGATGTACTAATAGACTTACAAGATAAGACATACCTAAAGACAAGGGGGGGGGGGGGGGGTTGAAATGCATGAAGCACAGGGGTAAAGGTGGAGAAAGGGCAGCAGATATAAACGTTCTTGCACGTAAAACTATCTCTGAGTAGAGAAAAGTGGTTCAAGAAATTATCCAGTTCGATGGAAATACCGATAATACTGCAAGGCATCGATACAAACGACAAACCTGATCATAAAGACAAGGAAAGAAAAGCTAAAACAAGTTAAACACCCCAAAAAATTAAACAATTATAGAGGTGCGTCAGCATAAGCGTTTCTATAAGAGAAGAGACAAAATACGAAATATAAGAGAACAGACTCAGATAAGAATATGATAAGTTCACATAAGTGAGGAGAAGGTATGAGACAATTTAATTCGGCTCCGTAAAAAAAAGGCTTAATGTTTGAATTCTTACCAACTGATTTGCTGTTAACAAAGTGGAAGATGACTGGGTTGCAACATCAAGTATTTGAAGATCTCCTTCTTGATTGTCGTAAAGAAACTCCGTGTCTGAAAACACATAAACATATAACTTCAAACAGAAATGGAAAAAACATAAGCCTGGCCGTGCTGAACGTTCAGAATAAAAAACTAAATAGAAACGAAGTAGGCAAACCTAAGAGGAATAGAAACTAGAAATAAAATTTTTCTCTTTTGCTTTCAATTTAATTTTCAGGAAGAGACACCTTGGATCAAAATTTTGAGACAACCATTTTGTTCAGCATAGTCGAAAGACCAAATAATTACGTCTTTCGGGACGACCTAATACCCCACAGTCTACAGGGGAGGGACTGCACTTTACAAACTTTGACCATTGTTTAAATATAGTAATGGTTATTGGGAAGTGTACCGAAGTTTTCAGGGGGACTTTTTGTGTTGATGGAGGGGGGCTCGGAGGGAGAAAGTTAAGTATGAGGATCTTTCCATGGAGGAACTTATCATGAGGGAAGAGAATTTCCTTGAAGGGGGCACAGGATTTTCTAGCATTATTTAGAATAGTAATAAGAAAATAAATGAAAAAAGAATTCAGCTTGAAGTGAGGAGCAGCATTAAAGCGTAAAAAGAACATAAATTATTACGCATATAAGGGGGTCTGTCTCCTCCACAATACCTCGCTCTTTACACTAAAGTATTTCTAGTAATTTCAAGTATTTATTCTACGACCTTTGTGAGTCAAGGTTCATTCTTAAAGAATGCCTCAGTTCAGATTCAACTGGGACATAATTCAAGCTTTAGAGTAAAAAGTAATAAAATTATTACGTAATAAAATTATACAAATATAGAAGTTCGTTACGTGAATTAACTCGTGAGTTATGTACATTTATTATTAATGAAAACGATCGTAAAAAAATAAAAAGTTCTAGTTGCCTTTTTAAGTAACCAACAATTGGAGGGCAACTAGGTCTCCTCCCCCACCCCTTTTTTATAAAAAAAAAACTATGAGAAAGCCATTTAGTCAAAAAAAAATAATACACAAACTTCGTTTTAATTATTCATGTGCGGTGAGCCAAATTAAAAACATGCATTAATTCAAAAACGTTCAGAAATTAAATAAAAAACAAGCTGTTTTATCTGCTAGTAAGAAGCGATATTAAAACTTAAAACGAACAGAAATTATTCCGTATATGAAAGGGATTGTCCCCTTCTCAACGCCTCGCTCTTTGCGCTAAAGTTTTTTATTGTTTTAAAAAGTAGAGTTGTGAGAAAGAGGCAAACTTTAGCGTAAGGAACGAGGCGTTGAGGAGGGAACAACCCCCTTTATGTACGGAATAATTTCAGTTCGTTTTAAGTTTTAATGTCGCTTCTTACTTGCAGTTAAAACAAATGTTTTTTATTTAATCACAGTTAAGGAAGAAGGCAATAGCTAAACTCATTGTAGTGAAACTAAAATTGTCGTGAACGGTCCCAGAAAGAAACAAGATTAAATTAAATATTTGATATATAATGATATCAGCGGCTGAAAAGCCCATTAGTTCAAAATTTAGTGTTACTGTAATTTGTTTTTATTTTCAATGTTGTAATAAGTACGTAAGAAAATATTTGTAACATGATTCATCAAACAGTTCGTGGTAACGAACTGTAGTAAGGAGCAACCCGGCTCAATAGTAACCAAAACACTAAAAAACGGAATTTTGATACCAATAGCTACATCATAAGAATCGCATTTTAATGCTGATTTGAAATATATAAGTTTCATCAAGTTTAGTTTTACCCATCAAAAGTTAAGACCCTGAGAAAATTTTCCTTATTTTAGCAAAATCTTAACAAGAATCACACCATCAGATTCAACGTATCAGAGAACCCTACTATAGAAGTTTCAAGCTCCTATCTACAAAAATGTGGAATTTTGTATTTTTTGCCAGAAGGCAGATCACAGATGCGTGTTTATTTGTTTGTTTGTTTTTTTTGTTTTCATTTTTTCCAGGGGTGATCGTATCGACCAAGGGGTCTTAGAATATTGTGAGAGGGCTCATTCTAACGGAAATTAAAAGCTCTAGTGTCCCTTTTAAAAAACTAAAAAATTGGAGGGGGAAGACTTACTCGCCCCAAGTCCCCGTGGGAGGGGCTACAAATTAAAAACTTTGACCAGTGCTTACATATAGTAATGGTTATTAAAAAGTATACAGACGTTTTCAGGGAGACTTTTTGGTTATGGGAGGGGTTGAGAAGAAGAGGATATGTTGGGGAACTTTCCATGGAGGAATTTGTCATGGGGGAAGAAAATTTCCATAAAGAGAGCGCAGGGTTTTCAAGAATTATTAAAAAAAAAAACAATGAAAAAATAAATATGAAAAAGTTTTTTCAACTGAAAGTGAGGAGCAGCATTAAAACTTAAAACGAACAGAGATTATTAGGCATATGAGGGGTTCAACCCCTCTCAATACCTCGGTCTTTAAGCTAAAGTATTTTTAGTAATTTCAACTATTTATTCTACGGCCTTTGTGATTCAGGGGTCATTCTTAAGGAATTGGGACAGAATTAAAGCTTTAGTGTAAAGAGCGAGGTACTGACGTGTGGGTGAACCCCCTCATATACATAATAAGAACATACAAATACAGAAGCTCAATACGTAAGCTAATTTGTAAGTTACGCATATCTCTTACTAATAAAAACATTCTTAAAAAATTAAAAGTTCTAGTTGCCATTTTAAGTAACCAAAAAATTGGAGGGCAACTAGGCCTCCTCCCCCGCTCCTTTTTTTATCAAAATCATTCGATCAGAACTATGAGAGAACCTTTTAGCCAATAAAATAAATATGCAAATTTCGTTTATTATTCATCTGCGAAGAGCCAAAATCAAAATATGCATTAATTCAAAAACGATCAGAAATTAAATAAAAAAAGTTTTTTTTTAACTGAAAGTAAGGAGCGACATTAAAACTTAAAACGAACATAAATTACTTTGTATTTGGAAGGGGCTGCTCCCTCATTAACGCCCAGCTCTTTACGCTAAAGTTTTTTACTGTTTTTTAAAAAGTAGAGTTGAGAGAAAGAGTCAAACTTTAGCACAAAGAGCGGGGCTTTGAGGAGGGAACAGCCCCTTTCATATACGGATTAATTTCTTTCCGCTTTAAGCTTTAATGTCACTCCTTACTTTCAGTTAAAAAAAACTTGTATTTTTTATTTAATTTTCAGTAAAGCGCCAATGACGCAGTAGGTTTTAGACTTTTACAGTTAGCGAAGGAAGCGATACCCATACTCTTCTTTAGAATGATTTTGTTCGTTTCAATCTAGATTGGCATATTTGATTAAAGCTGTATTCGTTTTAAGATTTATTTATTCATTTATATTAGCACAACAAAAGAAGAAAACCAAAAGCAACGCGAAACCACAAAAATGGAACAATGCAAGCTGTTCTTTTCGGGTTTTAATCGGCATTATTCGACGCGTCTAAAGATATTAGCATTTTTTATCTTTGCTTGTCCTTTTTAACCCCTGTAGAAAATGCCCCCTCTTTCACGCGCAGAAAATAACCCCCCCCCCCCCCCCCAGAGATTACCCCCATAAAAAGTTGAGACTAGAACTCTCAATTTCTAATCGAATGAACAAATCCTAAGTTTTTGCGATCTTGAGGTAGAGGTGTCAATGAGGATGGGACAGCCCTCCTCTTACAGAATTTATTCTGCTCATTTTGCGGTTTAGTGTTATTCTTGACTTTTATAATAACAGCGTAGACCAGAAATATTCCCAAAAATCGTAAGAGAGTAAATATCAACTTCACATTTTTATGCGATTGTAAAGTTTTTTTTGTACCCCTCTCCTCCATCCAAAAATACATTTCCTGGAAAATACCCTTTTGCTGCCTTTTTGACGGGAAAATTTTAAGGGAGGGGGGTATTCCCGGCTTGATTAAAAAAAAGCAGAAACTAAAAATCTTTTTTTCAAATGAAAGTGCGCTAAGAAAAGATTTTTACTCCCAACTTCCCCAAAGAGAGCGAATCCAGTACGGTTACGTCAATCATGTATCAAGGACATTTGCTTATTCTATCCACCAAGCTTCTTCCGATTCCTTCACTCCAAGTGTTTTCCAAGATTTCCCCCTCCAACTCCCCCCAATGTCAAAAGATCTGGTCGGGATTTGAAATAAGAGCTCTGCGACATGAATTCCTTCTAAATATCAAGTTTCATTAAGATCCGATCACCTATTCGTAAGATAATAATACACCAATTTCACGTTTTCCAAGAATTCCGGTTTCCCCCTCCAACTCCCCCAATGTCACAGGATCTGGTCGGAATTTAAAATTAAAGCTTTAAAGCACAAGATCCTTCTAAATAAGTTACAAATACCTCATTTTTCCAAATTACCCCCCCCCCCCAACTCAACCAAAGAGAGCATATCTGGTCCGGTTATGTCAGTCACGTATCTTAGACAGGTTTTTATTCTTCCCATTCAATTTCATCCTGATCTCTCCGCTTTAAGTATTTTCTAAGATTTCCGACCCCCCCCCCCCCTAACTGCCCCCCAATGACGTTAGATCCGGTTGAGATTTAAAATAAGAGATCTGAATTACAAGGTCCTTCTAAATATGAAGTTTCATGTAGATCCGATCACTCGTTCGTAAGTTAAAAATACGTCATTTTTTCTAATCTTTCAGAATACCCCCCCCCCCCAATAGAGCGGATCCGTTCCAATTATGTAAATCACGTATCTAAGACTTTTGCTTATTTTTCCCACCAAGTTTCATCCCGATCCCTTCAATCTAAGCGTTTTCCATTATTTTAGGTCCCCCAAACTCCCCCCAATGTTACCAGATCCGGTCGGGATTTAAAATAAGAGCTTTGAGACACGATATCCTTCTAAATATCAAATTTCATTGAGATCCGATCACCCGTTCGTAAGTTAAAAATACCTCATTTTTCTAATTTTCAGGATTACCCCCCCCCCCCCAACTACCCCAAAGAGAGCGGATCCGTTCCGGTTATGTCAATCATGTATCTAGGACTTGTGCTTATTTTTCCCACCAAGTTTCATCCCGATCCCTCCACTCCCAGTGTTTTCCAAGATTTTAGGTTTCCCCCTCCCAACTCCCCCCAATGTCATCAGATCCGGTCGAGATTTAAAATAACAGCTCTGAGACACGATATCCTTCCAAAAATCAAATTTCATTAAGATCTGGTCAACCGTTCGTAAGTTAAAAATACTTCATTTTTTCTATTTTTCCGAATTAACGGGTCCCCCACTACCCCCCCCCCCCCCAGATGGTCAAATCGGGAAAACGACTATTTCTTATTTAATCTGGTCCGGTCCCTGATACGCCTGCCAAATTTCATCGTCCTAGCTTACCTGGAAGTGCCTAAAGTAGCAAAACCGGGACCGACAGACAGACAGACCGACAGAATTTGCGATTGCTATATGTCACTTGGTTAATAAAGTGCCATAAAAAGTTTCTTCAACTGAAAGCAAGGAGCAACAATAAAACTTAAACGGAAAGAAATAATTACGTACATGAAAGGGGTTGCCCGCTCCTCAAGACGTTGCTCTTTAAGCTAAAAGTTCGACTTTTTTTCCTAATTCCTTAAGAACGATTCCTGAAATACAATGGCCGTTTAATAAGAACAATGAGCCTTGTTTAAATTTCTAATCACCTATTATGAAAGAGTGACGGTGTGAGCAGAGTGGGGAGAGGAGATGGTGCCTGAAACCATCTTAAGGGAGCCAGATTACCAATCTGAAAATCTGATTAAAAATCAGAAAAAAAATTTAAATAAGTTTTTTCAACTTAAAGTACAGAAAAACATTGAACAAGACAAAAATTAGTCCATATATGAGAGGGGCTTCACCCTCGTAAATCCCTTGCTGGTTAAACTAACTTCTCTATTGCTTTAACAAAGCTTTTTATTCTAATTAAACGGCCCTGACATTTATGAAGTCTTTCTTAAAGAATTGGGAAAAAAGTCAAAGTTTAGCGTAAAGAGAGGGACTTAAGAGGGGGAAGCTCCCTCATATGTGGGGAAACTTTGTTTATTTAAAGTTTTAATGTAGGTCCTTACTTTTAGTTGAAAAAATTGTTTTTTCTATTTAATTTCATAAATGGGTTACTGTATTGAATTAAAAGACACATCATTCCCACAAGATTCTGATAAATGGATAATTCTTCTGGGCTTGTTCTCTTTTGGTTGGGGTTTTGAGACTGAAAAATCTCTTCCTTGCTAATTTATCAACTATGAGATGCTTCATCGTTGTAGCATAATATTTTTAGGCATGGATATATAATGAGTCGGAGCTAACAGGCTTGAGACTGTGCAGGATTTTGACTCTTGTTTATAGATTAAATAAAAGAAAAAAGGGTTTTTTTTTACTAAAAGTAAGGAGCGACATTAAAACTTAAAACGAACAGAAATTAATCAGTATATGAAATGGGCTTTTCCTCCTCAACACCCCGCTCTTTACGCTAAAGTTTGACTCTTTCTCTTAATTCTACTTTTAAAAAAAAAAACTTTAGCGTAAAGAGCGAGGGGTTAAGGAGGAAAAGCCCCTCTCATATAGGGAGTAATTTCTGTTCGTTTTAAGTTTTAATGTCGCTCCCAAGTTTCAGTTAAAAAAAACTTGTTTTTTTTATTTTAATTTCTGAACGTTTTTGAATTAATCCAAGTTTTGATTTTGGCTCTCCGCACAAAAATAATGAAAACGAAATTTGCATATTATTTTTTTTTTTTTTTTTTTTTTTTTTTGGCTAAATGGCTTTCTCATAGTTTTAATCGGAAGATTTTGAGAGAAAAGGAGCGGGGGAGGAGGTCTAGTTGACCTCCAATTTTTTGATTACTTAAAAAGGCAACCAGAACTTTTAATTTTTTACGAAGGTTTTATGTTTTTATTACGTATGTTTTTATTACGTATATGAGGAGGTTCATCCCCTCGTCAATACCTCGCTCTTTACACTAAAACTTGAATTTTGTCCCAATTCCTTAAGAATGACCCCTGAATCACAAAGGCCGTAGAATAAGTAGTTGAAATTACTAAAAATACTTTAGCGTAAAGAGCAAGGTATTACGAGGAGGTGAGCCCCTCATATGCGTGATAATTTCTGTTCGTTTTAAGTTTAATGCTGCTCCTTGCTTTTATTTGAAAAGACTTTTCATATTTATTTTTTCATTTTTTTTTAAATAATGCTAGAAAGTCCTGCGCCCCCTTCATTGAAACTCTCTTCCTCCATGACAAATTCCTCCTTGGAAAGATCCTCCCACGTAACCACCCTCTCAACTTCCCCCTCCCCCAACCAAAGAATTCCCCTGAAAACGTCTGTACACTTCCCAATAGCCATTAGTATATGTAAACAACGGTCAAAGTTTGTAACTTCCAGCCCCTCCCACGGGGACTGTGGGGGAGTAAGTCGTCCCCAAAGACATAGTTATTAGGTTTTTCGACTATGGTAAACAAAATGGCTATCTCAGAATTTCGATCTGGTGACTTCGGTGAAAAAATGAGCGTGGGAGGGGGCCTAGGTGCCCTCCAATTTTTGGTCACTTAAAAAGGGCACTAGAACTTTTAATTTGAATGAGCTTTTAATTTGAGCTTGAATGAGCCCTCTCGCGACATTCTAGGACATTTTTAGAAAGTGGTCAAATATGGCTGAGAATCATGGGCGCTCAGAAAAGCAGAGGAAGATTTTCTAGATGTTTTCCAGAGAAATTGCCTACAGATTGTTCTGGGGACCCGGCTGACTGATCATATTTCAAACAATAGGCTGTACGAAAAGTGTGGTTTATTCCCGCTTTCTAGGGCTATAATGAGAAAAAGGTTGAGATGGCTAGGGCACGTTCAGCGGATCAAGGATGACAGATTGCCAAAGATTTTCTTTTTTGCTAACCGTCTAAGGCTGAACGGAAAGCAGGTCGTCCGCGTTTGGAGTGGGAGGATGTCATAAAGAAAGATTTAAAGGAAATGGGAACTTCCTTGGAGGGCGTAAAGAGGAGGCTTTGAATAAATTGATAAGGAGGAGGAGCGTGTGTAGCTGTATTGGCCTCAGGCAGCTTGGTGCTGCGGTGAGTCGTTAGTAGTAGTAGTAGTATTGAATATTATAAATATTTTATTAACAAGTACTAAATTATTGAAAACATCAGTGCCGGCCAAAAAGTATTACGGTTTCTGCCAATTTATAACGTGGAAATGTTCCGGCGGAATCATCCGGGGGCTATTCTCCACGTGTTTTAATTTCTGGAAAATAATTTCCACTGATAGGGGCATTTCCGGAGTGATCGAGAAACTGATTAGAGGTTAAAGTCTTATTCAAATGAAAGCATGCTCAGGAGAAATATTCAGGCTGAATAATTAGATTCTGAAAAATTAGAAAAATTGAGTTATTTTAACTTACGAAGGAGTGATCGGATCTTAACGAAATTTGATGTTTGGAAGGATATCACGTCTCAGAGTTCTTATTTGGAATCCCGACCGGATCTGGTGACTTTGGGGGGAGTTGGAAGGGGAAACCGGAAATCTTGGAAAACGCTGAGAGTGGAGGGATCAGGATGAAACTTGGTGCGAAAAATAATAACAAGTCCTAGATACGTGATTGACATAACCAGAACGGATCCGCTCTCTTTGGGGGAGTTGGGGAGAGGATTAATTCTGAAAAATTAGAAAAAATGAGGTATTTTTAACTTACAAAGGAGTGATCGGATCTTAATGAAATTTGATGTTTTGAAGGATAACGTGTCTCAGAGCTCTTATTTGAAATCCTGATTGGATCCGGTGACATAGGGGAGAGTTGGGGGGGGGGACCCAAAATCTTAGAAAACGCTTAGAGTGGAGGGATCGGGATGAAACTCGGTGGGAAAATAAGCACAAGTCCTAGATACGTGATTGACATAACCGGGACGGATCCTCTCTATTTGGGGGGAGTTTGGGAGGGGAAGGGTTAATTCTAAAAATTAGAAAAAATGAGGTATTCTGAACTTTGAAGGAATGATCAGATCTTAATGACATTTCATATTTAGAAGTACCTCGTAACTCAGATCGCTTATCTTAAATCCCGACTGGATCAAGTGTCACTGGGGGGGGAGAACCGGAAATCTTGGAAAACGCTTAGAGTGGAGAGATCGGGATGAAACTTGATGGTAAGAATAAGCACAAGTTATAGATACGAAATTGAAATAAATGGAACGGATCCGTTTTCTTTGGGGGAGCTGGGGGTTGTTAATTTGGAAAAATTAGAAAAATTGAGGTATTTTTAACTTAAGAACGGGTGACCGAATCTTAATGAAATTTCATATTTAGAAGGAGCTCATGTCTCAGAGCTCTTATTTTTAAATCCCTAACGGTATTAAGCCTCTGATTTTCCTTTTAAAGCAATCTATTGACTCTCAGATTTTGCTAGAGCTCATACCATATGAACTCTTGGCTCTTGGCTCTTTCGACCTTGTCACAATTGCCATATGAGCTCTTAGCTCTTGTTGTTATTGAACTTTGGCAAAGCGAAGAGTTAATTAATTTGCACAAAAGAAAAATGATCGGAAATATCGAAATCGATTTAACAAATATAGAAAGTGAAAACATCGATAAATAGTTTAATCAAATTATCGCCCAACACTTACAATTTAAAGCAAAAGATCTCATCGTAAAACTCATGTAATCAAACAGGTCGTTGTAACGAACTGTAAGTAAGGGGCGACCCGGCTCAATAGTAACCGAAACTTTAAAACATGGATTTTTGATATTAATAGATGCATCAAAAGAACAAACTTTTTATGCTAATTTCAAATATATTAGTCTCATCAAGTTTAGTTATACCCAACAAAAGTTACGAGCCTGAGAATATTTGCCTTATTTATAAAAAATGGGAAAGTAGCCCCTAGAAGTCACAGAATCTTAATGAAAATCACATCATCAGATTCAGCGTATCAAAGAACCCTGCGGTTGAGGTTTCAAGCTCCTATCTGCAAAAATGTGGAATTTTGTATTTTTTGCAAGAAGAAAGATCGCGGATGTGTGTTTATTTTATCTATTTTTTTCTTCCCAAGGGTGATTGTATGGACCCAGTGGTCCCATAATACCTCGATAGGGCTCATTCGAAGAGAAATTGAAAGTTATATTCAGAAATTAAATAAAAAAAAACAAGTTTCTTTTAACTGAAAGTAAGGAGCGACATTAAAAATTAAAAGAAACAGAAATTATTATGTATATGAAAGGGGCTTTCCCTCCTCAACACCCCGCTCTTTACGGTATAGTTTGACTATTTCTCACAACTCTACTTTTAAAAAACAGTAAAAAACTTTAGTTCAAAGAGCGGGGTGTTGAGGAGGGGACAGCCCCTTTCATATACCGGATCCGGGACATAGGGGGTTGGAGGGAGAAACAGGAATCTTGAAAACCGGAAATCTTGGAAAACGCTTAGGGTGGAGAGATCGGGATGAAACTTGGTGGGTAGAACAAGCAAATGTCGTAGATACGTGATTGACGTTACTGGATCCGCCCTCTTCGGGGGAGTTAGGAGGGTCCAATGCTTTGGCGAGTTTGGTGCTTCTGGATGTGCTAGGACGATGAAAATTGGTAGGCGTGTCAGGGACCTGCATAAATTCACTTGATAAAGTTATTTTCCCAGATTCGACCATCTGGGGGGCTGAAAGGGGAGGAAAAATTAGAAAAAAAAGGAATTTTTAATTTACGAGTGGGTGATCGGATCTTAATGAATTTTGATATTTAAGAGGACCTTGTGTCTCAGAGCTCTTATTTTCCCGACCGGCATTAAGCCTCTGATTTTCCTTTTAGATCAATCTGTTGATTCTTAGAATTTTGCTAGAGCTCATGCATATGAGCTCTTGGCTCTTCCGACCTTGTCACAAGTGCCATATGAGCTCTTAGCTCTTGTTTTTCCTTTTTTTTTTCAGCAGGCCTAGCGGACTACCAGAACATCATCGAGGGATGCTTAATGGCTCATTCAAAAGCTATTTCTCGTATCAATATGTTTTTTTTATAAATTCCACCATCTGCAAGTGCCATATGGCATTTTTTGTGCCATTTCTAGAGGGGTGGGGCTAGCAGACAACAAAAACATCGTAGACAGATTTTGTATAGCTCACATAAAAAATATTGCTCATATGTACGTTTCCCTATAAAATCAACCATCTGAAAGTGCCAAATGGCACTAAAAATGGCACTATTGTTGCCATGTCTCAAGTGGAAAAGCTGGGGCTAGTGGGCATTTAGAACTTCTTAGAGAGATGTTTAATGGCTCATTTGAAAGCTATTGCTCATATCTACGTGCTTTTTACCAGTTCCACCTTGTGCCATATAACACTAAAAACGGCATTTTTGGTGCCACTTCTTTAGTCGAAAAGCTTGGAAGTATAAAACGGTACTATTGTAATAGTTATGATCCAAAACACTTAACTGGAGATTTACAAGAACCCTCCCGCATACTCCCCGTCCTACCCCCTTAGTAATTCTCATTAGTCCGTTGGTAGAATTGATCATGAACCCTTTAACACGGTCAGCCAAAGTCAGGGCTCGCAAAATGATTTTTAAATTTTCAAATGTTCTTAAGAGGAAGAAATTCATAGAAGAACAGATAATTGAATTTCAAAATTCCTAATTCCAAAATTCATAATTCCTTGATGTACCCCTCCCCTCATCCTGTTCGCAAAAGTTGAGCTTCACCGAACATAGTTTAATGCTCTCACTCTTTATAATAGAAGCTAAAATTAACTCAATGTTTTATAATAGCCAATTACGAATGTATTTGCTGAATAAGGTCCAAAAACTATGCTTTTGGTGATGACATAGCTCTCCATAGTCTTTGGGAAAAGGGCTTTAAGTTACACAACCTTGTCCAACAAGAACAAATAGATTGAATTCAATCATAAGCCGCCGTAGTTCAGTTACTAGCGAGTTAGACTTTGAATCAGATTGGCAAGGGTTCAGTTTCTTAATTAAATAAAAAAAAATAAGTTTTTATAACTGTAAGGAGCGTCATTAAAACTTAAAACGAACAGAAATTATTCCGTATATGAAAGGGGTTGTCCCCTCCTCAACGCCTGGTTCTTTACGCTAAAGTTTGACTCTTTTTCACAACTCCAGTTTAAAAAAAAAATAAATAACTTTAGCGTAAAGAGGGAAGGAATGAGGAGGGGACAACCCCTATCGTATACAGAATAATTTCTGATCGTTTTAAATCTTAATGTCGCTCCTTACTTGCAGCTAAAAAAACAAGTTTTTTTCTATTTAATGTCTGAATATTTTTGAAGTAATGCATGTTTTGATTTTGGCTCACCGCACATGAATAATTAAAACCAAATTTGCATATCAATTTTTTTTTTTCGTCTAAAGGGCTTTCTCATAGTTTTGATCGGACGATTTTGATAAAAAAAAGGGTGGGGGAAGAGGCCTGGTTGCCCTCCAATTTTTGGTTGCTTAAAAAGGCAACTAGAATTTTTTATTTCTTTTACGAAAGTTTTTATTAGTAATAAAAATACATAACTTACGAATCAACTTACGTAACGAACTTCTATATTTGTATATTTTTATTACGTATATGAGGGGGTCCGCCCCCTCGTCAATGCCTCGCTCTTTACACTAAAGCTTGAATTTTGTCCCAATTCTTTAAGAATGATCCCTGAATCACAAAGGCCGTAGAGTAAATAGTTGAAATTACTAAAAATACTTGAGCGTAAAGAGCAAGACATTGTGGAGGAGATGAACCCCCTTATTTACGTAATAATATCTGTTCTTTTAGGTTTTAATACTGCTCCTTACTTCCAGCTGAAATTTTTTTTATTTATTTTCTCATTGTTTTTTTTTTAAATAATGCGAGAAAATCCTGCTGCCCCTTCATGGAAATTCTCTTCCCTCAAGATAAATTCCTCCATGGAAAGATCCCCCACGTAACCTCCTCCCCAACCCACCTCCCCCTCAACACGAAAAAGTCCCCCTGAAAACGTCTATACACTTCCCAATAACCCTTACTATATGTAAACAATGGTCAAAGTCTGTAACTTGCAGCCCCTCTCCCGGGGACTGGGGGGGGGGATTAAGTCGTCCTGAAAGACAAAATTATTAGGTTTTTCGACTATGCTGAACAAAATGGATATCTCAGAGTTTTGATCCGGTGACTTCGGGAAGAAATGAGCGTGGGAGGGGGCCTATGTGCCCTCCAATTTTTTGGCCATTTAAAAAATGCACTAGAACTTTCATATTTCCGTTAGAACGAGCCCTCTTGTGACATTGCAGGACCACTGGGTAGACACGATCACCCCTGGGGAAAAAACAAAACAAAACAAATAAACACGCTTCCGAGATCTATCTTTTGGCAAAAAATACAAGATTCCACATTTTTGTAGATAGGAGCTTGAACCTTCTACAGTAGCGTTTTCTGATACGCTGAATGCGAGGGTTTGATCTTCGTTAAGATTCGATGGCTTTTAGGGGGTGTTTCCCCCTATTTTCTAAAATGAGGCAAATTTCTCAGGCTCGTAACTTTTGATGGGTAAGACTAAACCTGATGAAACTTAAATATTTAAAATCAGCATAAAAATGCGACTCTTTAGATGTAACTATTGGTATTAAAATTCAGTAATTTTAGAGTTTCAGTTACTATTGAGCCGGATCGCTCCTTACTACAGTTCATTACGACGAACTGTTTGATCAAGCATCTTTATTTCAATCATGGTTTTCTGCCTCATATATGATTATTTTTTAGCTAATTCACTATTTTTCTTATTTTTTGTGAATTGTGAAATGTTCCAAACACTATTTTTGGAATAAATTACGCCCAGGACCCCAACCCCTTGCCACTTAAGGGTTGGAGAAGTGTAGGCCCATGGTTCTGGAACCACTCAAAGTTGTTTCTTCAAAGAAGGATTACTTATTGTTATATTTATTTATTCATATTATTTCCTTTTTTACTATTTAATAGACAGAATAAAACTATTTGCAATGTATTTAGAGAAATCATAGCACTAAGAACCAATTAGCTTTTTCCTGTGATATTTTTCTGGTTGTCAAGTTACTTTCCAGCTTTTTCTTATTTATTGCTATTCCACATCTGTATATCCAATATTTTTTGGTGTTTATCAGAGGGAGGGGGGAGGGAGATGTTTAGTGAAGTAACACCAAAATTTTGCTTAGGTTTTGAAAGCCTTAAAATTTTTCTTTAGAAAAATGGTTACTCTTTTCTAACTGTCGAGGTTGCCCACTTTCAAAATTTATATACACCATTTTGTGCAGCTCGGCATTATTTGAAAAACGATCAGAAATTGGATAATTTTTTCCCCTGAAAGTAAGGAGTGACATTAAAACTTTAAACGAACAGATATCATTCCGTATATGAGGGTGCTGCCCCCCCCCCCCGAAAAAAATTAAAAGATCATTGAAGTGTTGCTTCTCCATTAAATTTAAATTAAAAAACGGGCAAATATTAATTTAAAAAAACAAAGTTTTTTGCCGGAAGTAAAGAACAATGTTAAAACTCAAAACGAACAAAAGCTATTGCTTTACAGTCTATCTAACATATATCAATAAAACTAGTACAAATAAACCAAATATTTCCCAATATTTCCCTAATATTTCCAACCATATTTCTCTGTGTTTTTAGGACTATGAAAAACTAGCGCTTTACTGAAAACACAAAACAATATAGGAGTTTTGAGACAGTAAAAGTAAACCGATTAAGGCCACTTTTTACAGTATACAAATAAAGCACGGTTTTCAGCACTGTTTCGCTGGTGAGACAAAAATGTTACCTGATAAATCAATCAATATTTCTGTTTGCTGTTCAGTGACATTGCGGTTATAAAAAAGGATTTATTTTGATGCTTATGTTTTTGAGATAATTATAATTGTATGCTGAATGTTACTGATATCAAAGCTAGTGTAAGACTATGAAAAGCTTTATAGATTAGTTGGTTCTTTTTAGGCTACATACTCACTTTTAACTCATAAATCAATATTCTTGTTTTTATGGCACATGGTATTAACCAAGTGACATATAGCGATCGCAAATTCTGTCGGTCTGTCGATCTGTCGGTCTAACGGTCAGTCAATCTGTCGGTCTGTCCCGGTTTTGCTACTTTAGGCACTACCAGGTAAGCTAGGACGATGGAATCTGGCAGGTGTATCAGGGACCGGACCAGATTAAATTAGAAATAGTCGCTTTCCCGATTTGATCATCTGGGGAGGGGAGTGGGGGCCGATTAATTAGGAAAAAATAGAAAAAATGAAGTATTTTTAACTTACGAACGGGTGATGGGATCTTAATAAAATTTGATGTTTGGAAGGATATCGTATCTAATAGCTCTTATTTTAAATCCCGACCAGATCTGGTGACATTGGGGGGGGAGTTGGAGGGGAGCCTAAAATCTTGGAAAACACTTAGAGTGGAGGGATCGGGATGAAACTTGGTGGAAAAAATAAGCAGAAGTCCTATATACGTGATTGACATAACCAGAACAGATCTGCTCGGTTTGGGGGAGTTGGGGGGAGGTTTAATTCTGAAAAATTAGATAAAATGAGGCATTTTTAACTTACGAAGGATTGATCGGATCTTAATGAAATTGACGAAAGTAAAACAGTTCAAAATAGGGATGAAACCTTTTTACCTATTTTGAACTGTTTTACTTTCGTCATGGAAAGGCAGTGTTGTCTTCGAAGTTATCTACTTGAAGAAATTTGAAGTTTGGAAGAATATCGTGTCTCAGAGCTCTTATTTTAAATTTCGACCGGATGCGGTGACATTGGGGAGAGTTGGGGGGACCTAAAATCTTGAAAAACCCTTAGATAGGAGGGATCAGGATGAAACTTGGTGGGAAAAATAAGCACAAGTCCTAGATACATGACTGACATAACCCGAACGGATCAGCTCTCTTTTGGGTAGTTGGAGGGGGGTGGAGGGGGGGTTAATTCTGAAAAATAGAAAAAAATGACGTATTTTTAACTTACGAATGAGTGATCGGATCTTAATGAAACTTCATATTTAGAAGGATCTCGTGACCCAGATCTCTTATTTTAAATCCCGACCAGACCCATCGTCACTGAGGGGGAGCAGCTGGGGGGGGGGAATCTTGGAAAATACTTAAAGCGAAGAGATCAGAATGAAACTGGATGGGAAGAATAAAAACAAGTCCAAGATACGTGACTGACATAACTGGACCGGATCCGCTCTCTTTGGTGGAGTTGGGGAGGGGGGAATAATTCAGAAAAATTAGAAAAAATGAGATATTTGTAACTTACGAACTGGTGATCAGATCTTAATGAAATTTGACTTTTAGAAGGATCTTGTGATTTAGAGCTCTTATTTTATATTTCGACCAAAACCTATGACATTGGGGGGTATTGGAGGGGGAAACCGGGGAATCACTTGGAAAACGTGAAAATTGTGGTATCTTTGTCTTACGAATAGGTGATCGGACCTTAATGAAACTTGATATAAAGAAGTCTCAGATGCTCCTTTTTCGACTCGAATCGGATCCGGGGACATGGGGGTTGAGGGGGGAAACAGAAATCTTGGAAAACGCTTAGAGTGGAGAGATCGGGATGAAACTTGATGGGAAGAATGAGGACAAGTTCTAGATACGTGATTGACATAACTGGAACGGATCCATTCTCTTTGGAGGAGCTGGGGGGGTGTTAATTTGGAAAAATTAGAAAAATTGAGGTATTTTTAACTTAAGAATGGGTGACCGGATCTTAATGAAATTTGATATTTAGAAGGAACTCATGTCTCAGAGCTCTTGTTTCGAATCCTGACCAGATCTGTTAACATTGAGGGCGTTGGAGGGGGAAATTGGAAATCTTGGAAAACGCTTAGAGTGGGGGAATCGGGATGAAACTTGGTGGGTAGAATATGCAAATGTTGTAGATACGCGATTGACGCAAACGTACTGGATTCGCTCTCTTTGGGGGATTTAGGGGGTGGGGTTCAAGCTTTGACGAGTTTGGTGCTTCTGGGCGTGCTAGGACGATGAAAATTGGTAGGCGTATCAGGGAGCTGCACAAATTGACTTGATACAGTCGTTTTCCTCGATTCGACCATCTGGAGGGCTGAAGAGAGAAGAAGAATTATAAAAAAATTGAGGTATTTTTAACTTACGAGTGGGTGATCAGATCTTAATGAATTTTGATATTTAGAAGGACATCGTGACTCAGAGCTCTTATTTCAAATCCCGACCGGCATTAAGCCTCTGATTTCCCTTTTAAATCAATCTTTCGATTCTTAGAATTTTGCTAGAGCTCATACCATATGAGCTCTTAGCTCTTGTTTATACTTGGTTTCTGTGTTATCAGTAAAGAGCTTGTTTTCTATAATAATACAAACACGGGGAAACATGATTATTTGGTTTATTTGTACTAACTTTATTGATATATGTTAGATATACTGTGAAGCAATAATTTTTGTTAATATTAAGTTTCACCTTTGCTCTTTATTTCCCTCGACAAACTTTGGATAAAATGTTTCAATGGGTGCAAGAGCTGTATTCCTAAGACGCTAGGAGCTTAATTCTGTTGAGTAAATCAATTGCAAAGTAGGGGGGGAGGAAAGATCGAATTTTCATAGTAGGCTTCAGATTTTCTGTATTTGAGATAACTCCCTACAGATTTAATTTGGAGAATAGAATGAATTTCCATGGACTGCTGAAAAAAAAAAAAACAAGCAGGACATTATGTATGTTACCAAATGAAACATTGTCGAAGACAAATATAAATTATTTATTTTAAATTCAGTACCCAAATTAAATAAAAAACACAATCTCAGAAAATATTTGGGAGTGGAAAAGTTTTGATTATTCATTCTGCGTAGTGACAATCAGACTAAGCGTGATATAACACCTTTTTTTTAACAAATAACCAGAGGCATCAATTCACAGAATTTAGGGCGGGGCGAAAACTTTTCTTATATCTTTTTTTATAAAGACACAAAAAAATATAATTTTCAAAATCTGGGGGGGGATCAATTTTGGCTTTTCACGATTTTTCGCTGAACATACTAGATAAAGGTATACCTCAAAATCTAGGGATATAATTGCCCCCCTCCCCAATCGGCATCCCAACATACGAATTTCATATAAGACTAACTTCTACTGTACTTGGTAACTGTTTAGCTTCAGGTGACCGGACGGCCTTCGAAATATTCAGCATTGTGTTATCTAAAACTTGTTTACTTTTCTCAGTAAAATTTGGTATTACTCTGTTTACATTAAAAAATGGCACCTTAATTCCTGAATTATTCGTTATTTATCTTCTTGCAGATAAAACCCAATTTTAGCTTTAGTAGTTCCAAGTTCCAAACAGATTATAAATTGTAGGATAATAAAGACAAAGTGCTGGCAATGCCTAGCCATTCAAGGGGAAAAGTTAAAAGTGCCTTCTTGCTGTTCTAAACAGGAACTCTTTAGAATGAAAAAAATCTATTTCATTACTGCCTAGATCTGGGTCAAACTGGGAAGCATTCCTTCACCCTATCTTGTTGGATTGTCAGTCTCAGTCAATACAATAAAAAAAAAATATCTTAAAACCTTTCTAAATATACATTCAATGAAATTCCCATCGGTATGAATGCTGATCTCCCCCGCGCATCAATAGGGAAGATCCGAAGAAATCAGATTAGAAAAAATTGACAACCAGCTTCACTTAAAAGTTGGGCAGCGAAGAAAAAACTTTCAGGGTGGGAGTATTCAGAAAACTATAATAGCAAGATGAATTAAGTCCAGACTGAAACCGAGGTCGTTTTCGAACATTTCAATGAAATTCTCGGTTTACCATTGTTCACTATAAGTAAATTTTAAACATAATACCTGATATCCATGTTCCGTTGAAGTCCCTCGGGTAGTACCTCGAATATAATATATCATCAAGGGTAAATCCGTTAAGGAGTGGCTTAGGGGAAGGTGCACCATTTGAAAACCCAACGACGATTCCAGCAATAATTCCAACAGAAATGGCAACTACTGCCATTATCCCGATTATTGCTGCAACTCTTCCCTTCTTTTTGGTAACAACTTCTTTTTTATCTACGAGATCATCGATTATATCCTGGAATATTTAATTATTACTAGAATGTCATATGGCACAGGAAAAAGCCTCCAGTTTTTATTTAGCAGGACTAGTAAAGAACAAACTACGTTGTCACTACAATCCAAAGCACGCTTTTAAGTATTTTACTATGGCTGTAGCCTATTTTTACAGCGCCATTTACCACCTTGTACAAGAAGAAGTAGATATTTGTAAAAAAGATGATTCTATTTTAAAATTTTCGGCTTTTCAAACAGTTCGTGGTAACGAACTGTAGTAAGGAGCGACCCGGCTCAATAGTAACCAAAACTCTAAAAAATGGAATTTTTATACCAATAGCTACATCAAAAGAATCGCACTTTAATGCTGATTTTAAATATATAAGTTTCATCAAGTTTAGTCTTACCCATCAAAAGTTACGAGCCTGAGAAAATTTGCGTTATTTTAGAAAATAGGGGGAAACACCCCCTTAAAGTCATAGAATCTTAACAAAAATCACACCATCAGATTCAGCGCATCAAAGAACCCTAATGAAGAAGTTTCAAGCTCCTTTCTACAAAAATGTGGAATTTTGTATTTTTTGCCAGAAGGCAGATCACGGATGCGTGTTTATTTGTTGTTTTTTTTGCCAGGGGTGATCGTATCGACCCAGTTGTCCTAGAATGTTGCGGGAGGGCTCATTCTAACGGAAATGAAAAGTTCTAGTGCCCTTTTTAAGTGACCAAAAAAATTGGAGGGCACCTAGGCCCCCTCCCACGCTAATTATTTTCCCAAAGTCAATGGATCAAAATTCTGAGATAGCCATTTTATTCAGTGTAGTCGAAAAACCTTATAACTATGTCTTTGGGGACGACTTACTCCCCCACAGTCCTCGTGGGAGGGGCTACAAGTTACAAACTTTGACTAGTGCTTACATATAGTAATGGTTATTGGGAAGTGTACAGGCGTTTTCAGGAGGATTTTTTGGTTGGAGGCAGGGGTTGAGAAGAGGGGGATATGCTGGGGAAACTTTCCATCGAGGAATTTGTCATGGGGGAAGAAAATTTCCATGAAGGCAGTGCAGGACTTACTAGCACTACTTAAAAAAAAAACAATGAAAAAATAAATATGAAAAAGTTTTTTTTCAGCTGGAAGAAAAAGCAGCATTAAAACTTAAAACGAACAGAAATTATTACCCATATGAGGGGCTCACCTCCTCCTAATACCTCGCTCTTTACGCTAAAGTATTTTTAGTAATTTCAACTATTTATTCTGCGGCTTAATACCTTGCTCTTTACGATAAAGCTTTTTTTATTAATTTCAACTGTTTATTCTACGGCCTTTGTGATTCAGGGGTCATTCTTAAGGAATTAGGACAAAATTTAAGCTTTAGTGTAAAGAGCGAGGTACTGACGAGGGGGCGAACCCCCACATATATGTAATAAAAACATGAGAATACAAAAGTTCTTTACGTAAGCTAATTTATAAGTTACGTATATCTTTTACTAATAAAAAGATTCGTAAAAAAATAAAAGTTCTAGTTGCCTTTTTAATTAACCAAAAATCGGAGGGCAACTAGGCTTCCTCCCCTGCTCTTTTTTTCTCAAAATCATTCGATCAAAATTATGAGAAAGCCATTTAGCCAAAAAAAAAATATGCAAATTTCATTTTAATTATTCCTCTACGGAGAGCCAAAATCAAAACATGCATTGATTCAAAAACGTTCAGAAATTAAATAAAAAAAAACAAGTTTTTTTAACTGAAAGTAAGGAGCGACATTAAAACTTAAAACGAACAGAAATTACTTCGTATATGAAAGGGGCTGCTTCCTCATCAACGCCCCGCTCTTTACGCTAAAGTTTTTTTACTGTTTTAAAAAGAAGAATTAAGAGAAAGAGTCAAACTTTAGCGTAAAGAGCGGGGCGTTGATGAGGAAGCAGCGCCTTTCATATACGAAGTAATTTCTGTTCGTTTTAAGTTTTAATGTTGCTCCTTACTTTCAGTTAAAAAAAACTTTTTTCTTTTAATTAGTTACAAAAGCGAGTCGATGTAACAATTTCTTTTGGCATGAGTCCTTAAATAGCTCTTACAAGTGCACCGCTAGCCATAAGGAAAAAGAGAAAAAAAAAGAAAAATAGACATATAATTGCTTCACATGCAACAACAAAGAAAAGTGATTTCCCTTGTTAATCAAGCCAGGGGACTGTAAGTTTGACGGATAGAGCTTTCGGTCATGACGATTCCAATGGTGTACTTTTGACTTCGATTCGACTGGGATTCAAAATAATTAATTTGGAGTTACTATTGGTCGAAAATCGTTCTTTACTAGATTTGCAGCTACCGCTACAACCACGACATCTACAGTATAGATGCGCAAGCCAATTATTATACACTAGCATATATCAATTAATTTAACCATGCTAATTAGTGATCTATTGTTATAGACTTTCGCACTCCACTACATTGGCTGTAGAGCTATATTTAATTATTGGCTATATTTAATTTCTGAACGTTTTTGAATTAATGCATATTTTGATTTTGGCTCTCCACACATAAATAGTTAAAAAGAAATTTGCATATTAATTTATTTTTGGGCTAAATGGCTTTCTCATGGTTTTGATCGGACGATTTTGAGAAAAAAATGAGCAGGGGAGTAGGTCTAGTTACCTTCTAACTTTTTGGTTACTTAAAAAGGGAACTATGACTTTCAATTTTACGAACGTTTTTATTAGCACAAATATACATAACTTACGAATTAACTTACGTACCGAACTTCTATATTCGTATGTTTTTATTACGTATATGAGGGCACACGCCCCCTCGTCAAAACCTCGCTTTTTACACTAAAGCTTAAATTTTGTCCTAATTCCTTAAGAATGATCCCTGAATCACAAAGGCCGTAGAATAAACAGTTGAAATTAATAAAAAAAGCTTTAACGTAAAGAGCAAGGTATTAGGAGGAGGTGAGCCCCTCATATGCGAAATAATTTCTGTTCGTTTTAAGTTTTAATGATGCTCCTTACTTTCATTTGAAAAAACTTTTTCATATTTATTTTTCAATGTCTTTAAAAAATGCTATAAAATCCTGCACCCCCTTCATTGAAATTCTCTTCCCCCATGACAAATTCCTCCATGGAAAGTTCCCCCGTATAACACCCTACACTCCCCCTCCCAACCAAAAAATCAACCTGAAAGCGTCTGTGCGCTTCCCAGTAACCATTACTATATTTAAACACCGGTCAAAGTTTGTAGCTTGCAGCCCCTCCCACGGGGACTGTGGGAGAGTAAGTCATCCCCAAAGACATAGTAATTAGGTTTTTGACTATGTTGAATATAATGGCTATCTCAGAATTTTGATCCGGTGATTCCGGGAAAAAATGAGCGTGGGAGGGGGCGTAGGTGCCCTCCAATTTTTTGGTAACTTAAAAAGGGCACTAAAACTTTTAATTTCCGTTAGAATGAGCCCTCTCGCGATATTCTAGGACCACTGGGTCGATACGATCACCCCTGGAAAAAAAACAAATGAACACGCATTGGTGATCTGTCCTGTGGCAAAAAATACAAAATTCCACATTTTTGTAGATAGGAGCTTGAAAATTCTATAGTATGGTTCTCTGATACGCTGAATCTGATAATGTTATTTTCGTTAAGATTCTATGACTTTTGAGGGGTGTTTTTCCCTATTTTCTAAAATAAGGCAAATTTTCTGAGGCTCGTAACTTTTGATGGGTAGCCTAAAACTGAACTTGAAACTTATATATTTCAAATCAGCATTAAAATGCGATTCTTTTGATGTAATTATTGGTATCAAATTTCCGGTTTTTAAAGTTTCGGTCACTATTGAGCCGGGTCGCTCCTTACTACAGTTCGTTACCACGAACTGTTTGATACGCTACTCACTCAAGTTTACGCTGTGCAAAACTCGAGAACTAACCGATTCTTTCGTTAGTTTCTTCGTTATTTTAGAAGCAAAATTGGGCTACATTTTACATTAGGGGGGGGGAGTAAAGTATAGCGGGTCTGCATGCAAGGTGTGTTAGGTAAAATTATTCTACATATTATTAAGTAAGAATCATTTTATGACTTCAAACTTTCCAAATGCTTTACCCCCCCCCCTTATGTGCAAATTTATAGTCGAAATTATATATTTCCCATCTATTCTGTCACTTGTTTTTGTCTTGTCTCGCGCTAAGCTGAAAGAAACTAACGAAGAAATCTGTTTGTTCTCGAGTTTTACACAGCGTAAACTTGAGTGAGTGGCGTATAAAACATAAGTGCCAAAATTCCTTCTCCCTACGGAAAAAGAACAAAACTCAAATAAAATTCTCAAATTTGCATAGCCTTATTTTTCACAGGGAGTATTTTTCGGGAGATTTTCCGCGGGAGGGAGGTATTTTCCACGGGGGTATAGAGCTCGTCCTAAAGATTGTGTTTTAATGTGAGTTCTTTTATATTCCTTTTTTTTCATTTGTTTTGCTAAGGACCCTAGGATATAAGGTCAAAATATTAAACTCGAAATATCAAACCCGAAATGTACATTAAACTGACAATACACGATTTTTTTTTTAATGAAGTGCAAAATATGTTCTGGCCTTGAAAAGACATTGGGATTTTGAGCATACTCCTTTGGTTCCCAAAGGCAACTATGCATTCAAAGGAAAGCTAAATCTTCTTAAACTTTATGGTGTCATATGATTTTAGCTTAATTTTGATAATTTTTCACCTGCATTTTTTTCTTTTTTTTTAATTTGGCACCCACTTCAGCCAAAAATCGCGGAAGTTCATATGGAAGTCCTTTCAACAAAAATGGATTTGCGAGTTCTTAAGATACTTATGGTGGGTGAATTCCTCTTTTTCACTTTCCTTATATCTTCTCAACGAAACTAAAAAATAAATAAAACACAACTGAAAGAAAATTCTCAAATTTGGAAACCTCATTTTCCACGGGGTGGCATTTTCCGCGGCGGGGGGGGGGGGGGGGGGGGGGTAAACGGCTAGAACCCAACCGCCATTCATATAAATTTTCGGTCATCCTGTAGACACCCTTTAAAATTTAGTCTACCGTTTTATAAAAAGAATCTTTTCGTGGTACATTTCAATATAACCAAAATATTAAAATTCCTATAACTACAAAATAGTACGTTACGAACCAATACAACCAGATTTGTTACCGCATTAGGTCAATGAATAATGTTTCGACGTTATTCATATGCTCTCTAGGTCTCTTCAGCCTTCGTGTTAAGAATTACGGACAGGATGGTGCTTTGTTTAAGGAAGCTTCTACCTAATTTTGACAGCATGCTCCGATTCAAAATACCCCTGCAATCTCTCTATATACTGTGTTGAGTTGCGTAACAAACCTTTCTTTCCCTTTAAAAATAGCAGTTTGTATTTGGGGCCCAAATGACACTAACTGATGTATATTTATCTCGGAAACACATTATAATTGGTTCTGAAAATTAGTCTAGTAACATTTTCCGGCGTAAAAACGACATAGGTCACGACTTTGGGAGGATACATTCCCGCCTCCCAGTACCCTTGATATATTGTTCATGAATCATTTGCTGACTAAAATTAGAGACCTAGCTATCAAAAAAACTGCTAACCTGAAGGTTGACAATTGATTCCAGGCTTTAGAAGGGTGAGTAGCAATCACGTCATTACTGTTCTATACTTTATAACCTGAGTTAATTTTGCATGAATTTGTATGCATGAGAATTCACACATTAGATTGTTTCGACGACATCTTTTTGAAGACAATGGTAACTTCACAAATATTCGTTTTCCGGTGTGAAAAAACGATATAGATAAGTCACGACTTAATAAAAATTCGCTTAGAGTCTGAATTTCGGAAAATATTCTTCATATTAATGACGTCAATTTCATATGCGTGGCTTATCCTTGAGTTTTCCTTTTTTAGTAAATTAAAGCACACTCAGCGTACCGGTAGTTGATAGCATGTTGGACTTCTAATTCGAAAGAAGTGCTTGCGAAAAAAGAAATGCTTTTTCCCATGTTCGAATTTATGGTACTTTATGGTAAAAAATCGTATTACTAATCATAAAGTTTCAGCTGAGAAGAACCTATTTATAACTTCTTTCTGTGAAAAAAAAACTAGTATTGGCTTACTCTCTATACACTAGTATATGTATCTTATAGCTTCTTCATAACTCTATAACTAGTAAATTAACTCTATAATTCTAGTGTAGGCTACCACAAACAGAAATATAAAAATTTAATCTGTAGATGGATAAATTTTCAACAGCTGATATCTTTGTATTCATATCTGTCTTTTACCCCTCCACCCACCTCTTTCTTTGTGTTTCTCTTTCTCTTTTTTGGGTCTGGCCAATTCAGTATAAAAAAATAATATAAAAAATTAATATCTATTCGACGAACTGGTCGGCTTGGTATAAAAAACTAATATTTATTCGAATAATCGGCAGGTTTGGTATCAAAACTAATACATATTCAACTAACCAGTTATTTCGTATGACCTGTTAGCAGAATTTAAACAGTTCGTGGAAACGTACTGTAAGCAATGACGTAGCCAGGGTGGGAGACGTGGTGGTCTAGAAATCCTCCCTCCTCTTTAGTCGAAGAAGTCAAAAGGATGTAAAGGAAAAAAAAATCATTAATATAATAGAGAAATAATGTTGCAACAAACCTGAACATGAAACTCTCTTAATTATGCTAGTTTCTAATCGTTATGAGTTTAAATTGATTATTCATCCTAATCTGTGTTCTTTTTAGGTTTTAATCATTCATTCACAGTAATATCTATTATTGTTTAGTTTAACTTGATTGCTCAATTTGGTTTTTGTTCGTTTTTTTTTGCTTCATTTATTCATTCAGTTTCTTCTGTAGGTTTTAACTCGGACTTATTACATGATTCAATTTCATTCGTTTTGGGTTTTATTGGTGCTTTCAATTTTCGTTGAAACTGTTTTTCTTGAAATCTTTGTTTTAGTTACCTATATTATAAAGGTGAGAATGTTATAAATTGTTAAAATCCGGATCACAAAGAGATTTTATCCAAAAACATTTAAGATCCCAAGGACTGCCTTTTTTACACAAATGAACAAATTACACAAATGCAATATTCTAGGCCCCACGGCTAAAGGATAAACTTTAGAAGAAAGGTAAAGAGTATTGTACCATTTTAGATTGAGCATTGGGAGCAGATGTATTCCTATATAGCCTAATTGAAAGCCTCTAAGTCGTCCTCTTTTCTAAAATTATACCAAAGGGGACTGCTCGAATAAAACCAATCGTCATAAAATATCAGAAGAGGATTCTTTGACCAGAAATTTTGAGTTTTGGTCTTTTTTTATGAGTTGGAAATTACAGAAAAGAAACAAGCTCCATGGTTGTCGTTTTGGCAAGAAGTCCCTTCGTGAAAAAACATGATGTCATTCTGACTGTCGAAACAGCTATTTCAGTTAAAGATTGACATATACAAAAAATGTGTCCTTGGAGGCAAATTCCCTGTAACACTCTGAATATTATGTTAAAAACGAATAGATATTAACTAAGAAAACAAGGTTTTCTAAAAAAAAAAAAAAAAGGTTAAAAACGACCTTTCGAGTCAAAAGCATCATTAAGACTCAAAACGAAGAGAATGTATACTGTATATAAAGGAGAATTCCACTTCTTATAGCCCTTACTTTTTTTACTTTTTTGGTTTTTCTCTCCCATGCTTCAAGAACGAATGCTCTAACAAAAGAGTAATGAGATTAAAAGTTAATTTCTTTTTACATGTTTTTTTTTATTTCTTTTAGCCCCGAGAATGGAAGTGTTTATTTATTGGGAGTTTCTTTAAGCAATTAAATAAAAAAGAAAAACGTTTTTTTTTTCAACTGAAAGTAGGGAGCAACATTAAAACTCAAAACAAACAGAAATTATTCCGTCTATAAGGGGGTTGACCCCTCCTCAATATCTTGCTCTTTACACTAAAGTTATTGTAGAACTTTTAAAAAAGCTTTTTATTCTAGTTAAACTGCCCTTGTTTTTCAGGTTTCGTTCTTAAGGAATTGGGAAAAAAAAGTCAAACTTTAGCGTAAAGAGCGAGGCATTGAGGAGGGGGCAACCCCCTCATATACAGAATAATTTCTGTTCGTTTTGAGTTTTAATGTTGCTCCTTACTTTCAATTGCTTTTTTTTCACTTCTCACCGTCTTTCAAAAAATGCCGGTAAATCTGGCTCACCCTTCATGAATAATTCCCCCCTCACGGAAACCTCCCCCGTGGAAAATTCTTTCAACATAATTCCCAGCAAAATTACACCCGGAAATTCTCCTGTAAAATTCTCTCCGGACAATTCTATCCTGGCTATAAATCTCCCCCACCCCCGCCATAAAATTTCTTGCAGACGATTCACCCTGGACAATTCTTCTTAGCACACTGTAATTTGATAAAGACTTTAATTTCTAACCGTTTCCCGATCATTCGGGAAATCCCTCCACCATGGAATTTTTTTCTCGGAAATCCAATAACGGTGAAAATAGCTTGTGGATAATTCCCCTGGAACATCTCCACATGCAAAATTGAGTTGGCAAAGAGAAAGTAAGAAAGAATAAAAAGAATCTCGTATAGGAATTTTGTCAAATCCCCCAGTGTAAAACTACCGTTGGAAAGTTCACCCCCCCCCCCTCCGAAAATTATTCCTCTCCATGGAAGATTCACCCTATGGAAACCCACAAAAACAAATATTCCCCCTCCCAGAAAAATTGTATACTTCCCAATAACAAATACTGTACGCAAATATTGGACCAATTTCATAACTTACAGGCCTCTCCTCAAGGCCGTGTGGTGTCATATTACCTCTAAAGACATAGCTATGGGATATTTCAACTATGCTGAACAAAATGACAAACTTAAAACTTTAATCGGGGAACTTTGGAGAAAAAGGGCGGGGGGGGGGGGTAGCTGCCCTGCAATTTCTTGGGTCACTTAAAAAGGGCACTTAAACTTTTAATTACCGTTCGAGTGCAGCCACCCCAGTTTTCTAGGACCACTATATCATTACGATCATCGCTGGAAAAGAAAGAGAAAAAACAACAAATAAACACACATCCGTGATCTTTCTTCTGGCGAAAAAATAAAAAATTCAACATTTTTCTAGATAGGCGGTTGAAACTTCTGCAATAGAGTTCTCTGATATGCTGAATCTGACGGTGTGATCCAGTAAGATTCCTTGACTTTCAGGGGGGGGTCCTCCCTTTTTCAAAAATCAGGTAAGTTTTCTCAGGCTCGTAACTTTTGATGGGCGACAAACACTAAACTTGATGAATCTTATTTATTTAGAATTAGCCTACTAAGCTGATTCTTTTGATGTATCTAATAATGTCAAAATTCAATTTTTTAGTTTCGGTTACTATTGAGCTCGTTCGTTACCACAAACTGTTTGATGACATTTTCCGTTCAATTGTTTTGAAAGGGAATCCGCAAATAAAGCACTTGAAATCACCAACTGGCTATACTTTGGCATCCGAAAATACTTTCAATTAAGCATCAGTTAAAATTTAGGGTCGATAGGGGAATGGGCCTAAGAAGGAGGCAACCTCTTTATCATATTCAGGATGATTTCAATTCGCTTGGGAATATTAATTGGAGCATCTGCTTGGGGTCGGTACCTGTGGAACCAGACGTTTGTCCAACATACGAGTTGTTTTTTTGCTTTAATTTGAAAAACTCCGTTAGCAGAAAGACTTGGGAACCGACATAATCTAAGACAATGTTAGAATTATTTACATCCATGCTATTTTTTTTTCTATATGCACGAAAAATCCCAATTTTAGCCACTTCAATCCATAGGTTGTCATGATGAAGCATCCTAATTAGGAATAAGCAACTGACTTACAACTTTGGTCTGATTATTTAAATCTGCAGGGTCTGTTTGAACTTGATCCCCCATTGTTAATTTTTCAGAATAGTATTCTCATAACAGCACTGATATCAAACACAAAGAATAGAATTCTTTTGCTTGGGCTTAGATAAGAGCAAGAAAATTATCCGATACAAATTAGATAAGGGAGTTATAGCTAGAATTAGCTTAAGCTTTGAAGTTTCCATTGCAGACAAAGGAGCAATTGGATCTCAATTGTGATCAGTTTACGACCTATAGAGTTAAAACTTTCAGGATAAATCATAAAAAACAACATTAATAATAAAAACATAGGAAATGTAAACGCATTTAACACTTTTTAGATGAGACAAAAGTAGCCATTACATGTAAGTTATTGTAGAAAATCGGTCACTTTTTAGGGCTCAAGACCTTTTTAAGTAACGCTTGACCTTTCACTGTCTTTTGATTGACAAATATTCAGTAAAACAGTTTTTTTAAGCCAAACAGTCATAACTCAAAATAACTCAAATAGCAAAAGCCATAGCTATACAACGCAGCAGGAGGTCTAGGCAGTGACGACTTTTATATTTTTTCTTTACTCACAGACTTTTTCCTTTTTTCTCTCAACTTTTCCCGTCTTTTGGTCACACAATAACAAGAAAAACATACCTCAATGCATATTCAATCCAATTTTGATGATAAGTTTAAATTTCTATTCCCGTATTATATCTATTTTTGGCACCAGGAACTTGTATCAATAAAAAAAAAATAAAATCCTAGACTATGATCCCACAGGTGGTATTTCAATATAAGCGACCTTTAAAAACACCAGAAAACAACAATAAAGTTCTGTAAGATCAGACGACAAGCTATTCGGCATAGTTTTGTTTTGATTTAATAAACAAATAAAAAATCTAAATTAAAATACAGATTTTCAAAATAATTTTTGCGCAACTTCCCTTGAAAAATTATTTTCATAATTGCAGCAGTAGCTGCTATTTAGTAAAGAGCTAACTACGGCCCATAGTAATCGGAACTTAAACACTATAATTTTCACAAAATTGTCAAACGAGAGAAAAATCCTTAGTCGACGTTAAATTTTAAAGTGATTTTTCAGCAAAGAGCTGGTTTTTCACAATTCTATAAACATAGGAAAATATCATTAGTCAGTATATTTGAGCTAGTTTTATACATATATTTTGCAAAGGCTAACGATTTTTTTTCATTTTAAGCCTAAATTTCACTCTACTCCTACGAGAAGAATTATTTGGTAGATTTTAATCAAATTGTATGATCACTCTGACTCAAAATAGCACGAAAAACTTGCGTCTGCATTTCATCTGCAAAAAATATTTCTAAGGCAAAATCAGGCAATGCTTAGATATTCAAACATGTTTTTACGTTAAAACATAAATTAAGGTATTTTTAGACATTTTATCTTTGTTATTTTTTTTCCTTGTTCACTTTTCCTTCAAAATACTAAAATTAGCTGATTCGTTTTACCGTGTAAAAACTGCAGATGCAAATAGATCGGTCCAAATTTAAGTAAGACATGGTCAACCAGGACATGCTATAGCAGACTTGGAAATGCAAACAGGAAGTTTCTGCATACAGATATAATTTTTACATGGGATTTATTAGCATCATCAATTATTTTCGTAACAAAAAATAATCAGGAGAGAATTTCGGGCTATTTCTTCCTCCTACCTCTCCTATATGGCCCAAGAATACATTTGATCGATGACTATTGTTCTTGTTTAACTTTTTCACATAGTTTAGATCAGATATAAAACGTATTACCCAAGGACCATCACTGATCCACGAAGTCTTTTGCAACGATATATAATGCTGTCATACTTAAAAACGATATCGGGTCCACATCCTTCATTTTTAATCTTAACAAAAATATCTATTTCCTTGGTGGCACGAAAAAAAAAATTGTTTTGTACTTTATAGTGCATTCGGATAAAAACCATTTTTTTTTAAACACAGATTTAGAGAAAGCCTACCTCTAGTATTATTATGATTAAAAAGAAAGTCATACTTATGGCTGAAATCAAAATTACAAAAACTACACCGCCGATTATCTATCCCGAGCTGCCACTCAATAGGACCTTTCCAAAGACCTTGAGATTTCATTCCTGTGCT
Source organism: Artemia franciscana (assembly GCF_032884065.1). Classification (NCBI taxonomy): domain Eukaryota; kingdom Metazoa; phylum Arthropoda; class Branchiopoda; order Anostraca; family Artemiidae; genus Artemia; species Artemia franciscana. Next base: position 25,991,902 of record NC_088875.1, read on the forward strand.
TGGTACCTGCGGAAAACCTATTCTAATCAATTGATACCTAGGTTTTTTTTTGTGGCGTGGCTCTATAAGCATAAATCTATCATATTCGTCATGATATCAAGAAGAATCATCAAGGCGTAGTTACTCTGAACAAATCATTCGTGTCGAAAGTACCGAGACATAAGTTAAGTAAAAAAAGTTATGATACACCCATTCACTAGTACAAAACAATCATGTTCAATTTGTGTCTGGCCAGGTCATAATATGTCACCATCTTTGGTTCGCTAATAAGAAATATTTTTAATGTTTGCAAGTCAACACATAATCAATTTTGGTAATTGTGGCTTAACGGTATTGCCAAATTATTTAGTCTGTAAACTGATTTTAAGTCTGTAAACTATTGTGTAAAATAAAGTAAAAAACCTACAATTATAATACAAACACTACCGAAGAAAAAAAGTAAGTGGTATAATCTAACTTTTAACCTGGTATAGAGCGAACAACACTCCGTAGTAACAAAAAGTTTAAAATACGTTTAGAAATAAACTGCCAACTAAAAAAAATCGCCATCTGACACAGACTCAAGAATGGTAACTATTATTTCGGTTCGTCTTAAAAGTAAATGTTTATTGCGAAAAGAAATTTATGGTGATTTCGAAAAATGTCTGAAGCCGCTCGAAAACGGCGTCAGATAAAAATGAAAAGTGCAACATTGGAATCAGCATAGTCAAAAACCTAATATAGGGAAATTACGCCCCCCCCATAACAACAAGGAGAATCACTTTTTTGTATGGGTAGCACTGATCTGTCTCCCGCTTCTTCTTTTTTTCCGGGGCTAGACGTTTACCAGAAAATCATAGAGAGATGTTTAATGGCTGGTTTAAAAGCTAATTTTTCATATCTACGTGCTTTTTTTTATAAATTCCATCACCTGCAAGTTCGATATGGCACTAAAAATGGCAATTTTGTGCCATTTTCATAGGGATGGGGCTAGGGGGCGACCAAAACATCGTAGACAGATGCTTAATGGCTAAATACAAAAGCCATTTTTCATGTCTATATTTTCCCATAAAGTTCACCATCTGTGCCAAGTGCCAAATGACACTAAAGATGGCACTTTTGGTGTCATGTCTCAAGCTGGAAAAGCTAGGACTAGTGGGCTACCAAAACTTCTTAAAGATATTTTCAATTGCTCATTTAAAAGCTATTCTCATACCTACGTACTTTTTATCAGTTCTACCATCCGTAAGTACCATATTGCACTAAAAACGGAACTTTTGGTGCCACTTCTTAATTGGAAATGCTTGGGAGCATAAATCCGTACCATTATAATAAAACCCTTAGCTGGAAATTTACAAGAGCCCCTCCGGTATACTTCCCCTCCCACCCCCTTTGTAAGTCTCATTAGTCCGCAGGGAGAATTCACCATGAACTCTTTCACATGGTCAGCCGAAGTTGAGGCTCACAAAATGATTTTAAGATATCGACTGTTCTTAAGAGGAAAAAGTTCAGAGAATAACAAATAATTGAATCTTGAAATTTCGAGTGATTATTCCTTGACATACCTTCTCCCCTCTTCCTGTTGGTAAAAATTCAGTTTCACCAAATATAGTTTAATGGTCTCACTCTTTATAATAGACTCTTCAATTATCTCGATGTTCTATAATAGCCAATTACAAATGTATTTTCTGAGTAAGGTCCAATGACAATGCTCTTGTTGATGACATACCTCTCCGTAGTCCCTATATGTCCCTAAATCTATATATATATATATATATATATATATATATATATATATATATATATATATATATATATATATATATATATATATATATATATATAAATATATATATATATATATATATATATATATATATATATATATATATATAATATATATATATATATATATATATATATATATATATATATATATATATATATATATATATCTACTAGCTGTTGGGGTGGCGCTTCGCGCCACCCCAACACCTAGTTGGTGGGGCGCTTCGCGCCCCCCCAAGCCCCCCGCGCGCGTAAGTCGTTACGCGCCATATTAGTTACGCGCCATTGTAGTTGTGTCCCTGTGTCCCACCTGTGAATATAGATAGATTTATATATGTGTTTCAAACTACGTAAAAATTGCGAATATACAACATTCTTGGCTTTCCCATTGTCTGTCCATATACAAAGCCGTATGTACTAATAATGACGTCATATGCAAACGCTCTTTTTACAAACAAACACACATGCATACACACAACTCGTTTTTATATAGATAGATAGATAGATAGAGCAATAGATAATCAATTCTTAACAACTGAGCGTTTCGCTTATGTAGAATAATATCTCGAGGTAAAAACTGATCACCGACCATAACGATTGCCACTTCGTCGATAGTCGGAGCATTGTATCTACGCACATGTTGGCCAGGAGGCGTTTTGTCAGCGGAAATAACAATTTTATGAGTATCAGTAGGCATCAAATCGATGGCTGTTTTGAACAGACGCACTAAATTATTATTTTCGTGGAAAAGATGTTGCAATTGGGAAACGATTGTCCTTTCAACGTGCCTGATTTCTTTCTGTTCTTGTAATTCCTCGGCACGCTTTCTTTTCTTACTTTCTCTATCAACAGCAAGCCTGATTTCTTGCTGTTCTTGTGATTCCTCGGCATGCTTTCTGTTCTTTCTTTCTCTATCAGCAGCAAGCGTGTTTCCCTGCTGGTCTTTTGATTCCTCGGCACGCCTTCTTTTTTCACTTTCTCTTTTAGCAGCAAGTCTGCTTCTGCGTTGCTCTGGTAGTTCCTCGGCATGCTTTCTGTTCTTTCTTTCTCTATCAGCCTCAAGCCTGTTTCCCTGCTGGTCTTTTGATTCCTCGGCACGCCTTCTTTTTTCACTTTCTCTTTTAGCAGCAAGTCTGCTTCTGCGTTGCTCTGGTAGTTCCTCGGCATGCTTTCTGTTCTTTCTTTCTCTATCAGCCTCAAGCCTGTTTCCCTGCTGGTCTTTTGATTCCTCGGCACGCCTTCTTTTTTCACTTTCTCTTTTAGCAGCAAGTCTGCTTTCGCGTTGCTCTGGTAGTTCCTCGGCACGCTTTCTTTTCTGACTTTCTCTATCAGCAGCAAGTTTTTTGGCATAGACTCTTTGAGCATCTTCATCAGTCATTGTAAATTTAAACATTAATAGAATTCTACGCGAACATATGTCTTATATAACTTGAATGACGTCACCTTCAAAGCAAAAATGATGGCAACTAATTTCATGACGTCAGCCGAAACATGACGTCACCTGATCCACAGATCCACAGACAACTTATTTTTATATATATAGATAGATATATATAAAAATAAGTTGTCTGTCTGTGTGTCTGTCAGGTGACGTCATGTTTCTGTGTCGACTGACGTCATGAAGTTAGTTGTCGTCATTTTTGCTATGACGGTGACGTCATTAAAGATATTTAAGACATATATGTTCACGTAGAAATCTATTAATGTTTAAGTTTAAAATGACTGATGAACTTACAATGGCGAAAGCTGATGAAAATGCTCAAAGAGTCTATGCCAAAAAACTTGCTGCTGATAGAGAAAGTCAGAAAAGAAAGCGTGCCGAGGAACTGCCAGAGCAACGCGAAAGCAGACTTGCTGCTAAAAGAGAAAGTGAAAAAAGAAGGCGTGCCTACCTGCTGATTTCTGTAATTTAGTGACGTCCAAAAATGAATTGATTGAAAAAGTATTTCCGAATATTCTAAAAAAATTATAAAAATAATAAATGGCTAAGTGAAAGAGCGATTCTCGCACCCAAAAATATAGACGTCCACGAAATCAACAATATTGTTTTGACCAAGATTCGAGACCAGGCAGTCCTTTACAAGTCAGTCGACACAGTTTTGGAACCAAATGAAGCGGTTAATTATCCATCTGAATTTTTAAATTCCATAGATCTTTCAGGGTTTCCACCACACGTGCTACAACTAAAAATAGGCGTACCAATAATACTTTTAAGAAATATCAACCCACCAAAGCTTTGCAATGGCACGCGACTTGCCGTAAAAAAAAAAACAATGGAAAACCTAATAGAGGCCACAATCTTGACAGGGCCTTTTGAGGGTGAGGCTGTTCTTATTCCTCGCATTCCCATGATTCCAACGGATCTGCCTTTTCAATTTAAAAGATTGCAATTCCCAATTCGATTAGCATTTGCAATCACCATTAACAAAGCTCAAGGTCAATCATTAGAAAAATGTGGTATAGATCTTAATACTGATTGTTTTTCCCATGGACAATTGTACGTTGCATGTTCGAGGGTCGGTAAACCTGACCATCTATTTATATGCAGCGACAATTGGACAGCGAAGAATGCTGTATATTCGCAAGTTTTACGCAGTTAATTTGTATTGTATCTATCTATCTATATAAAAACGAGTTGTGTGTATGCATGTTTGTTTGTAAAAAGAGCGTTTGCATATGACGTCATTATTAGTACATACGGCTTTGTATATTCACAGACAATGGGAAAGCCAAGAATGTTGTATGTTCGCAATTTTTACGTAGTTTAACTCCTGCAGACGAAATGAATGCTTGCCTGAAAAATTCTAATTTATGGGCACATGTAAAAATATTAAAATTAACTACAAATATGCGTGTCCGATTGCAAAACGATGACTCTGGTCAAACATTTTCAGATCAATTGCTGGCAATTGGAAACGGAAAGCTCCCAGTAGTGGGAAAGCCAAAAATGTTGTATATTCGCAATTTTTACGTAGTTTGAAACACATATATAAATCTATCTATATTCACAGGTGGGACACAGGGACACAACTACAATGGCGCGTTACTAATATGGCGCGTAACGACTTACGCGCGCGGATGGGCTTGGGGGGGGGGGGCGCGAAGCGCCACCCCAACAGCTAGTATATATATATATATTTAAAATTGAATGTGTGTGTGTCGACTGACGTCATGTTTGTTTGTCGACTGACGTCATTATAAGGATTGAGCTGTATGTCGTCATGAAGTTGTATGTCGACTAACGTCATGTTTGTCAACTGACGAAATTACACACCGGGACACTGGGACACAAATGACAACCGGGACACAGGGAATATAAATGACGACCGGGACACTCAAAGAGAAATTACAGACTGGGACACCGGGACATAAATCACGACCGGGACACAGGGAATATAAATGACGACCGGGACACAGGGACACAACTACAATGGCGCGTAACGACTTACGCGCGGGGGGGGGGGGGGTTGGGGGGTTGCGGATCGCCACCCCAACAGCTAGAATATAAATAAAAATAAGTTGTTTGTTTGAGTGTGCCAGTTGACTGACATCATGTTTGTGTGTCGACTGACGTCATTATAAGGATTGAGCATTATGCCGTCATGAAGTTGTTTGTCGACTGACGTCATGTTTGTCGACTGACGAAATTATAGACCCGGACACCGGGACACAAATGACGACCGGGACACCGGAACCCAGGGAATATAAATGAAGACCGGGATACTCAAAGAGAAATTACAGACTGGGACACCTGGACACAAATAACGACCGGGACGCAGGGGTTATAAATGACAACCGGGACACTGGGACACAAATACAACGGGGACGCTGGGGGGGACATATAAATGACGACCGGGACACAGGGAATATTCGATTTGCAATCACCATCAACAAAGCTCAAGGGCAATCTATCTATATATATATATCTTCTATATATATAAAAATAAGTTGTCTGTGGATGGATGGATGGATGTGTCAGGTGACGTCACCTGAAAAAACTGGATCAGGTGACGTCAAAACTGAAAAAACTAAAAACTAATAAAAAAAATAAAAAAGCTAAAAAACTAAAAAAACTAAAAAAAGGCAAAAACTACAAAAAAAACTAAAAACTAATAAAAAAGCTAAAAAACTAAAAAAACTAAAAAAAGGCAAAAACTACAAAAAAAACTAAAAACTAATAAAAAAAAATAAAAAAGCTAAAAAACTAAAAAAACTAAAAAAACTAAAAAAAGGTAAAAAAATAAAAAAACTAAAAACTAAAAAAAAACTAAAAAAAAGGAAAAAACTGAAAAATAAGCTAAAATAAAGGTAAAAACCAATAAAAAAGTAAAAAAAAAACTGAGAAAACTAAAAAAAGGCAAAAACTACAAAAAAAAAACTAAAAACTAATAAAAAAAAGTAAAAAAGCTAAAAAACTAAAAAAACTAAAAAAAACTAAAAAAAGGTAAAAAACTAAAAAAAATAAAAAATAAAAAAAAACTAAAAAAAAGGAAAAAACTGAAAAATAAGCTAAAATAAAGGTAAAAACCAATAAAAAACTAAAAAGAAAAAAAGGAAAAAACTAAAAAAAAATTTCATCTAAAAAACTAAAAAAAACTAAAAAAGGTAAAAACTAAAAGAACTAAAAAAGAAAAAAATAAATGACGAAACTCAAAGAGAAAGCGACCAGGACAAAAGGAATGTTCGATTAGTAATCAACAAAGCACCGGGACACAGGGAGTATAAATGACGACCAGGACATAAGTAAAAAAAAAACTATCTATATATATAAAAATAAGTTGTCTGTGGATCCGTGGATCGTGGATCAGGTGACGTCACCTGAAAAAACTGGATCAGGTGACGTCAAAACTGAAAAAACTAAAAAAAGGCAAAAACTACAAAAAAAACTAAAAACTAATAAAAAAAATAAAAAAGCTAAAAAACTAAAAAAACTAAAAAAAGGCAAAAACTACAAAAAAAACTAAAAACTAATAAAAAAGCTAAAAAACTAAAAAAACTAAAAAAAAGGCAAAAACTACAAAAAAAACTAAAAACTAATAAAAAAAAATAAAAAAGCTAAAAAACTAAAAAAACTAAAAAAACTAAAAAAAGGTAAAAAACTAAAAAAACTAAAAACTAAAAAAAACTAAAAAAAGGAAAAAACTGAAAAATAAGCTAAAATAAAGGTAAAAACCAATAAAAAACTAAAAAAAAAAACTGAAAAAACTAAAAAAAGGCAAAAACTACAAAAAAACTAAAAACTAATAAAAAAAGTAAAAAAGCTAAAAAACTAAAAAAACTAAAAAAACTAAAAAAGGTAAAAAACTAAAAAAAAATAAAAAAAAAAAAAAACTAAAAAAAAGGAAAAAACTGAAAAATAAGCTAACATAAAGGTAAAAACCAATAAAAAACTAAAAAGAAAAAAAGGAAAAAACTAAAAAAAATTTTCATCTAAAAAACTAAAAAAAAACTAAAAAAGGTAAAAACTAAAAGAACTAAAAAAGAAAAAAATAAATGACGACACTCAAAGAGAAAGCGACCAGGACAAAAGGAATGTTCGATTAGCAATCAACAAAGCACCGGGACACAGGGAGTATAAATGACGACCAGGACATAAGTAAAAAAAAAATTTAACAAAACTAAAAAGAAGGTAAAAACTACAAAAAAACTAAAAAGAAAAAAAAACTAAAAACTAATAAAAAAACTAAAAAATCTAAAAATCTAAATAAACTAAAAAAGAAAAAAAAAGGAAAAAAATAAAGGAGAAAAACAAAACTAAAAAACGAATGTATATACAGACCGGTACACCGGGAGACAAATGACGACCGGGACACAGGGAATATAAATGACGACCGGGACACAGGGACACAACTACAACGGGGACACCGGGGGAAACAGGGGGATATAAATGACGACCGGGACAAAAAACTAAAAAGAAAAAAAAAACTAAAAACTAATAAAAAAACTAAAAAATCTAAAAATCTAAATAAGCTAAAAAAGAAAAACAAAGGAAAAAAATAAAGGAGAAAAACAAAACTAAAAAACGAATGTATATACAGACCGGGACACCGGGATACAAATGACGACCGGGACACAGGGAATATAAATGACGACCGGGACACAGGGACACAACTACAACGGGGACACCGGGGGAAACAGGGGGATGTAAATGACGACCGGGACACCGGGACAGGGAATGGTCGATTAACAATCACCATCAACAAAGCTCAAGGGCAATCATTAGAATCATGACGTATAGATCTGAATACAGATTGTTTTACCATGGACCATTATATGTTGCATGTTCAAGAGTCGGTAAACCTGACAATCTATTTATATGCAAAGACAATGGGACAGCAAAGAATGTTGTATATTCGCAAGTTTTACGTAGTTAAAACCATATATATATATATATATATATATATATATATATATATATATATATATATATATATATATATATATATATATATATATATATATATATATATATATATATATATATATATATATATATATATATATATATATATATATATATATATATATATATATATATATATATATATATATATATATATATATATATATATATATATATATATATATATATATATATATATATATATATATATCACAGGTGGGACATAGGGACACAACTACAATGGCGCGTAACTATTATGGCGCGTAACGACTTACGCGCGCGGGGGGGCTTGGGGGGGGGCGCGAAGCGCCCCCACCAACTAGGTGTTGGGGTGGCGCGAAGCGCCACCCCAACAGCTAGTATATATATAAAAATAAGTAGTCTGTGTGTGGATCTGTGGATCAGGTGACGTCATGTTTGTTCGCATATGACGTCTGAATTATTTCACACTAATACAAAAGAAGAAAAAAACTAAAAAAGGTAAAAACTACAAAAAAAAACTAAAAAGAAAAAAAAACTAAAAAAGCTAAAAAACTAAAAAAAACTAAAAAAAGGTAAAAATCTAATAACTAAAAAAAACTGAAAAAAATAAAAAAAGGCAAAAACTACAAAAAAAATAAAAACTAATAAAAAAACTAAAAAAGCTAAAAAACTAAAAAAACTAAAAAAAACTAAAAAAAAGTAAAAAACTAAAAAAAACTAAAAACTAAAAAAGAAAAAAACTAAAAAAAGGAAAAAACTGAAAAATAAAAGAGAAAAAGAAAACTAAAAAAATATGAATAAATATATATAAAAATAAGTTGTTTGTGGGTTATGTCTGTCTGTCTGTCTGTCGAGTGACGTCTTGTTTGTCCGCATATGACGTCTGAATTATTTCACACTAATACAAAAGAAGAAAAAAAACTAAAAAAGGTAAAAACTACAAAAAAAAAAACTAAAAAGAAAAAAAACTAAAAAAGCTAAAAAACTGAAAAAAAACTAAAAAAAGGTAAAAAACTAAAAACTAAAAAAAAACTGAAAAAACTAAAAAAAAGGCAAAAACTAAAAAAAAAACTAAAAACTAATAAAAAAACTAAAAAAGCTAAAAAACTAAAAAAACTAAAAAAAGGTAAAAAACAAAAAAAAACTAAAAACTAAAAAAGAAAAAACTAAAAAAAAAGGAAAAAACTGAAAAATAAGAGAAAAAGAAAACTAAAAAAATATTAATAAATATAAAAAAACTACAAAAAAACTAAAAACTAATAAAAAAACTAAAAAATCTAAAAATCTAAATAAACTAAAAAAGAAAAAAAAGAAAAAAGGAAAAAAATAAAGGAGAAAAACAAAACTAAAAAACGAATGCATATACAGACCGGGACACCGGGATACAAATGACGACCGGGACACAGGGAATATAAATGACGACCGGGACACAGGGACATAACTACAAAGGGGACGCCGGGGTGCACAGGGGGATATATAAATGACGATGGCGACTCAGGGAATGGTCGATTAGCAATCACCATCAACAAAGCTCAAGGGCAATCATTAGAATCATGAGGTATAGATCTGAATACGGATTGTTTTCCCATGGACCATTATATGTTGCATGTTCAAGAGTCGGTAAACCTGACAATCTATTTATATGCACAGACAATGGGACAGCAAAGAATGTTGTATGTTCGCAAGTTTTATGGGACATAGGGACACAACTACAATGGCGCGTAACGACTTACGCGCGCGGGGGGGTTTGGGGGGGGGCGAAGCGCCCCCACCAACTAGGTGTTGGGGTGGCGCGAAGCGCCACCCCAACAGCTAGTATATATATATAAATAAGTTGTTTGTTTGTGTGTGTCTGTTGACTTACGTCATGTTTGTGTGTCAACTGACACCGGAACACTCAAAGAGAAATTACAGACTGAGACACCGGGACACAAACGACGACCGGGACACAGGGAATATAAATTACGACCGGGATTCCCATGGACAATTATATGTTGCATGTTCAAGAGTCGGTAGACCTGACAATCTGTTTATATGCACAGACCATGGGACGGCGAAGAATGTTGTATATTCGCAAGGTTTACGTAGTCAAAAACATATATATATATATATATATATATATATATATATATATATATATATATATATATATATATATATATATATATATATATATATATATATACATATATATATATATATATATATATATATATATATATATATATATATATATATATATATATAATGGCACGTAACTAATATGGCGCGCAACGACTTATGCGCGCGGGGGGCTTGGGGGCGCGAAACGCCCCCACCAACTAGGTGTTGGGGTGGCGCGAAGCGCCACCCCAACAGCTAGTTAGGTATATACATATACCTAAGGATGATGAAAACATAATACTTTAGAAAAAATTGGGCTAAATAATTTACATTAGGGGTGATGGGGGTAAAGTATAGCGGTTCTGCATGCAAATGTGTTAGGAACAATTATTCTGCATATTATGAAGAAAGAATTGTTTTCTTACTTCACACTGTCAAAATACTTTACCCCCACCCTCTAATGTGCAAAATATATAACCCAAATTATACGTTTCCCAACAATTCTGTCGCCTGTTATTGCCTTGTCTCAAGGTAAGCTGAAAGAAACTAAAGAAAGAAACCGGTTTTACAGTGCGTCAATAGATGGAGAACTTGAGCATAATTGTTGGCAGCATAATGCGCAAGTACCGTTACACAATTATGATCCTATAAAAGTCAATAGATTGTAATTCGATCATCAGCCGAACAGTTCAGTTACTAGCGCGTCAAACTTTGAATCAGAATGACAAGGGATCAATTCCTTAATCGGTTTTTTTTTTCCTATTATGGTTTTGTTCTTTATATATGATTATTTTTCTGCTAATTTTCTAATTAAAAAAAAATTAAATGTGAAATGTTCCATACAACTGTTTTGGAAACAAATGCGCACCGGACCCCAACCCCTTCCCACTTAGGGGTTGGAGAAGTGTAGGCATATGGTTATGGAACCACTCAAAGTTATATCTTCGAATGAACGCGTTTTTAGCATCTTTTATTTTCTTAAAAAAAAATCATAACATCAAAATCAGCATATCAGAGAACCTTACTATAGAGGACAAAAATGTGGAATTTGGCTTGGATGATCGTGTCGAACCAGTGAAAAGATCAGTAGCGGGCTTATTTAATCGGTAATCAGGAATTCTAGTACTCTTTTTAAGTGGCCAAAAATATTTGAGGGCAGTTAGCCCCCTCCCACACCCCTTTTCCCCAATGCATCCCGGTTAAAATTTTGAGATAGCCATTGTGTTCAGCATAGTCGAAAAATCTAGTAACTGTGTCTCTGAGGGTGACTTAATCCCCAGAGTCCCCGGAGGAAGGGCTGCAAGCTATGATTTATTCCCATTGTTTACGAAAAGACTTCACAGAGAACAACTCTGTAGATTTAGTATTGGCTGTTGGGAAGTATACATATAATTATTTTCGAGGGGGGATTTTTTTGGTATGTGTAGAGGGGGTAATTGGGAGGGGGTTAAGTGAGGGAGGTTGGGGAATTTTTTGTGGGGAAGGGAATTTTTCATGGAGGGGAGCATTATTTAAAAAACGATCAGAAATTAAATAAAAAGCGAGTTTGTTTTCAACTGAAAGTAAGGGGCATTGTCAAAACTTAAAACGAACAGAAATCAGTATTTATATAAGGGCGTTGCCTCCTTTGTGCTGAAGTTTTTTAAAGCTTTAAAAAATAGCTTATTATTCTAATTAAACGGTCATTTTGTTTCAGGAGTCGTTCTTTAGTAATTAGAACAAAAAGTCAAACTTTAGCATAAAGGGCGAGGCATTGAAGAGGGGGCAACCCATCACATAGGCTGATCCTTACTTTCAGTTGAATTTCTTTTTATTAGTATCTATGACACGTGCAAAATTACACTAGACGATAAATAACTTTGAACAACCAAAGAAAATGGAACAGAATAAGAAATAGCAAAATTCACATTGAAGTGCAAACAAAAATGTGACTCAAAACATATGTCACCCTATGACTTGAAACTGAAGAATAAAGGGATAATTAAGCCAACGCATAATTTAGATAATTCAGAGAGCTTAGGCAATATAAAATTCATAGTTCCTACTGAATTTTATAACAATACGATTAAAGCAAAATAAAACCACTGAAGAAAGACTGGAAAGGCTTTCTTTGTATCTATGACGTCAAGCAAAATCAATCACATATAGTTCTGAATGAATCCGAACAGCTTAAGGGAAATTCATACAAAAAATGTCATGATAATAATAATGCATATTAATGCACAAAAATGAAATGCAACGAGATATGTGGCTAGAAGACATGCGCCAACAAGCATTACCAACAACAAGCAAAAAATCTGTGGTTGGAAGATTATAAGCGATAAGGGTAGTCACATCGAAAGGTAAAGTGAATCTGCAGTTAGAAGAGAAGTAACACAAGGATCAAAACGATTCCCAGGAGAAAAAAGAATCTTACAAAATGGATGATTCTTTGATGCATAAGAATTGAATTCACCCCAAAATTTCTGAACCGAATTGAAATTTTTGATTTGTCACCCCACGACTTAAAACTAAAGAATAATGCGATGACTATACTAATGCATAATTATAGAATCATATATTCATCGCGTATTGACGGTGAATGTTGAACATTTCTGAGATTTACATTTTTTCTTCTCCGGAATTCAGTCGCGATACAATTTCTGGACGCTGCTTCTTGGAGGATTGATTATGAACACAAAACACACCGTAGATTTTAGTGAGAAAATAGAATAGCAGTAAAATAATTCAAATTATCTCTAATTTCAGAAATGACTTGATTACAGAAATCTCTACAATTTTCTGATTGCAATATCTTATATATTATATCAATATCTTGTATATTGCAATATCTTATATATTACAACAATTTAAACTATCATGACACTAAATTGCACAAAAAAAAACTTATTTTACAACTGTATTTATGGAGCACTTCGCTTTGCAATGACAGCACATATAACCTTGCCCACAGCGTCTCGAATTAGCTGTAGGTGCGAAATTTCTTGAAAATCAATCTCATCCATAGAAAGTAACTTTTCTTTACAAATTACAAACTAGTTACGCGTGTGAAACAGCTTCAGGATGTCATTTTCATTTGCAAGTTTATGTAAGTCAGAGTCTTCCATTTCAACAACTACTGCTTACGATGATCTAATTAGAGGTAACAAATGGGTTTTTTCTCTCTTTTGGACATTCACCACAGCATACCCATGATTGTCGACATACACCGGCGAGGGTCCGAATCCACAAGATTGCAATAAAATATTTGATCTTTCACTTGCTTATTTGGTGTTTGTTGACATTCACTGGTTACAAAGAATATGACGATAAGATCAAGGAAAACCGGAAAAAAGACATCATTTCTAAGTCTTGGCTTTTTTATGAACAGATGTGACTGTCTTATGGTTCGAACAAGAAACATGTCAAAACCAAAAACTTCACGAGATTCGTGTAAAAGCAAGTTGAATGGCCTTGCAAATTTTATCTCCAGATAAATACACCTATTAGAGCACTTGTCAACTCCGTTTCTGTTTTAACAGCTGTAAAGGTGAATTGCAATCAGCATTTTTTATTACGGTTTAGGCTACTGTCGAAAGAATTCAAGTGATCGAATTTCATTGAATGATGACTGACTGATAAGAATAAAAGATGGATTCAAATCAAAGAAATATTCTGGTCACACCTTCGTTAATGTAAATTTCTGGCCTCTGACTCCTCTTTTACACTTATAGAAGGAAATATGGGGCATTTATTTAATATGCGTTAACGGTTGCTATAACAAGTCTTTTTGCTCAGAGAAGCAAGTTTTCTTTGCTCAGGAGGGAGGAGTCTGAAGCTTACCATTTTAATAAAATCTCGTGAGTTCTGGGGACACTAATAAAAAAAAGGTTTTCTGACGGAAGTAAAAAGCGAACTTATAACTCAAAGCAAACACAAACTGCGGCTTATTAGCTCATACATCACATATCTATAGATTTGGTGCAAACAAACTGACTGCTGAAAAGATGTTCAAAAAGTCAAAATGCATTTATTAACAATAGTTTCATGACCCAAAACAATAGTTCAGGTAATACCAACATTGACCAAATTCAGTAATGTTCAATATCTGCGCGCAATTTCATGTAATTGCCCTAGTGGGAGGTGGACACTTCTAAAGATAAATCTTTGACCTTGCCTAGGTTTATGAGGAAACCAAACGCGTGCAGATTTACAACAGTATCATAGAATACATTTTCTATTTGAGGTGGCTTATCAAAAAAGCAATAAAAGCAAATCTACCTGATTACAATAAAATCCTAATATTTATCACAAAATAAGCTTCCACTACGTTTCACACCAGACTAGAGTTTCACACGGTAAAGGTGGCCAGATCAGATTTCTTGCCTTAAAGCATCAAGGTTATCTCATAGGTTTTTCACTGCCAAAGTCAAAAACCTGCATGGCTATCTCTCAAATATAAACCGTAACAATGATAGCAAAACAAGCCCTTATTTACCGCAATTTCCTATTTATTGGCAGATAATAAAAGGTTTACACTAGCAATAGTCTTTCGTAATGCATTTCTTAATAAGATAAAATCCCTCTGGCTATTCATAAGATAAAATCCATATTTTGTTGGCTATAGATCTGGTTGATTATTACGTTGACCCATAAATGGGTTTCGATATCACTTCCTATTCCTTTTATTTATTGTTTTTTTTTCATGGATGTGCTTTCAGTCAAGCTAATAGCTTAAATGGGGATTTGCTTTACTATCATAGGTAGCACAGCGACGCTGCCAAAGTACACAGCGAAGTGGCTTCCATGTATTATTTATTTTTTCTAAATAGTTTTTTAGACCCCCACTGCCTTTCCCTTTCCTAATACAACAAAATGAAAAATAGCAAAACACGATTAGTATTATAATACAAGAGCTCATATGGCACTAGTGACGAGGCAAGAAGAGCCAAGAGCTCTAACAAAATTCTAAGAATCAATAGATTGATTTAAAAGGAAAATCAGAGGCTTAATGCCTTTCGGGATTTAAAATAAGAGCTCTGAGTCACGATGTATTCTAAATATCAAAATTCATTAAGATCCGATCACCCACACGTAAGTTATAAATACCTCATTTTTTCTAATTCTTCCTCTCCCTTTAGCGCCCCAGATGGTCGAATCTGGAAAAACGACTTTATCAAGTCAATTTGTGCAGCTCCCTGACACGCCTACCAATTTTCATCGTCCTAGCACCTCCAGAAGCACCAAACTCGCCAAATCACTGAACCCCTCCCCCCAATTTCCCAAAGAGAGCGAATCCGCTCTCTTTGGGCGGATACTTTCTCCGAAAGTATGCTCTATACTTTCTCCGAAAGTATAAAGCATTCAGTGAATATTCTCTATTATTATTGAATATAATAATAATATTTCCTTAAATAGGGTTTTAGGAGAATATTCACTGAAGGCTATATACACAAATTTAATTAAAAATGGCCTTACGAAATATTATAAAAAATCAATAGATATTAACACAGAACCTGTCACAAATAGACCTATAAGATCAACAGCGAAAAAAGCTAGGCTGGCATTACAAACGTGTTTTTAAATCATTTTCTTTCATTTCAATGAATTGCCTCGTTTCATAACAATTTATTTATCAATCGTGGTTGAACTTCACTGAGGTAAGGATGCTGGGACTGTTTTGAAAAACTGTTCATTTTAGTTTTATTTATTTTATCTTCTTGTAAGTTGTTTTTTTCTTATTTGTATTGCTGAGGACGGCCCTTGGACACAGGGCCGAGATATTCATTCTAATTTGTGTCCCACTGTCTTAAAAAATTCCCTATTGTTCTTCTTGTTTTTGGTGTTTGTGATGGAAAGGCAGTGTGGTGTTCGTCGTTATTTAATTTCATTAAGATCCGGCCACCTGTTCTAAAGTTAAAAGTACCTCAATTTTCAAATTCTTCCAAATTAACACCCCCCAGCTCCTCCAAAGAGAACGGATCCGTTCCAATCATGTCAATCTCGTATCTAGAACTTGTGCTTATTCTTCCCATCAAGTTTCATCCCGATCTCTCCACTCTAAGCGTTTTCCAAGATTTCTGTTTCCCTCCTCCAACCCCCTATGTCCTCGGATCCAAATCGAGTCGAAAATGGAGTATTTGAGACATAAAACCCTTGTATATATATCAAGTTTCATTTAGATCCGATCACCTATTCGTAAGATAAAAATACCCCAATTTTCTCGTTTTCCAAGAATTCCGGTTTCCCCCTCCAACTCCCCCCAATGTCACAGAATCTTGTCGGAATTTAAAATTAGAGCTTTAAAGCACGAGATCCTTCTAAATATCAAATTTCAAGATCTGTTCACCCGTTCGTAAGGTACATATACCTCATCTTTCCGAATTACCCCCCCCCCCCAAACTCTACCAAAGAGAGCAGATCCGGTCCGGTTATGTCAGTCACGTATCTTAGACAGGTCTTGATGCTTCCCATCCAGTTTCATCCTCATCTCTCCGCTTTAAGTATTTTCTAAGATTTCCGGTCCCCCCCCCCCAACTTCCCCCCCAATAAACGCTGGATCCGGTTGAGATTTAAAATAAGAGATATGAGTTACGAGGTCCTTCTAAATATGAAGTTTCATGAAGATCCAATCACTCCTTCGTAAGTTAAAAATACGTCATCTTTTCTAATTTTTCAGAATTAACCCTCCCCCGCCAAAAGAGCAGATCCTTCCAATTATTTCAATCACGTATCTAAGACTTCTGCTTATTTTTCCCACCAAGTTTCATCCCGATCCCTCCAATCTAAGCGTTTTCCATGATTTTAGGTTCCCCACCCCAAACTCCCCCAATGTCACAAGATCCGGGCGGGATTTAAAATAAGAGCTTTGAGACACGATAGCCTTCTAAATATCAAATTTCATCGAGATTTGATAACCCGTTCGTAAGTTAAAAGTACCTCATTTTTTCTAATTTTTCAGAATTAACCCCCCTCTCCAACTGCCCCAAAGAGAGCGGATCCGTTCCGGTTATGTCAATCATGTATCTAGGACTTGTGCTTATTTTTCCCACCAAGTTTCATCCCGATCCCTCCACTCTAAGTGTTTTCCAAGATTTCAGGTTTCCCACTCCCAACTCTCCCCTCCAATGTCATCAGATCCTGTCGGGATTTGAAATAAGAACTCTGAGACACGATAGCCTTCCAAACATCAAATTTCATTAAAATCTGATCAAACGTTCGTAAGTTAAAAATACTTCAATTTTTCTATTTCTCCGAATTAAAGGGCCCCCAATCCCCCCCAGATGGTCAAATCGAGAAAAAGGCTATTTCTAATTTAATCTGGTCTGGTCCCTGATACGCCTGCCAAATGTCATCGTCCTAGCTTACCTGGAAGTGCCTAAAGTAGCAAAACCGGGACCGACAGAATTTGCGATTGCTATATGTCACTTGGTTAATACCAAGTGCATAAAAACTACTGCTCATATTTATGTTCTTCCTATGAATTCCGCCATACGCAAGTTTCAAATGGCACTAAAAACGGAACGTTTGGTGCCATGTCTCAAGTGGAAAAGGTGGGTCTAGTCGGTTACCAGAATTTTTTAGGGTGATGTTTAATAACTCATTTGGAAATTGATTCTCATGTCTACGTGCTTTTTATCAATCCTACCATTCGTAAGTAAGATATAGCATTGAAGACAACACTTTTGGTGCCACTTCTTAAATCAAAAATCATGGAAGCATAAAGCTGTATTATTGTAATAATTACGGTCTAAAACCCTTAAATGGAGGTTTGCAAGAACACTTCACACGAATTCCTCCTCCAGGCCCCCTTAATAGCTGTGCACTTAAAGTCCTACAAACATCAATGTTTAAATTAAATTATTAGAGGTGTGGTTCTGTTAGTACAACGCTGGACTTCAAATTAGATTATCATGCGTTTGATTCCAGCTTCGATTTTTTTTTTTCAATCAAAGTTTATCCCTTCTTACGATTGCTTTTCAAACTATCAACTATTTTTGCAAATGTGATGCACTCATTTTTTAAAGCATATCCCGAGAAGGCTCATTTTAAACCTATTAAACCTTATATCTGCGTGCTTTTTATCAATTTTACCATCCAAAAGTGGCCTATAGCATTAAAAACGGTACTTTTGTTACCACTTATTAAGTGAAAGAGTTTGGAAGCATAAAACGGTACCAATGCAATATTTATGGTCCAAAGCCCTTAATTAGAGATTTATAAGAACCCCTCACATATACTCCCCCTCCAGACCCCCTTAGTAAGTTTCATAAATCGCCTATTCATCTTAAAAGTAAAAAATTACTGCGAAAACAAATTAACTAAAGCTAAAAACTTTTCAACTAAAAAGCCACCAAAAATTAAGCTTGAATGATCATCAATTTTAAATTGAACCTTCTAACTTCACTCTGCCATGAAGCATGTGTGCTAGTTCTAACGGCGGTAATTGAGGAGAAGGGACAATCTTGACCCCTTTTTTTGGTCATTTAATTGGAAAAGGCAATTTTCTCATTTAAATATGGGGGAAACAATCGAAAGTGCACTTTGTGGGAATGTGCTCTAAAGTCAAATTTATCAAACGCGATTAGGTATAAACATAAGTTTTTAAATGAACCCTTAAAATGCTCTCTTTTGCTACAGTAGCCTTCTAGTTTCTGCTAGTCAGTAGATGATTTATAAAGGCCTGTCTTCATTATGGCTTTTTCAGGCAGACTTGGCTGAGTAAAAACAGCTTTTTGCTCATCAAAAAACAAACGTTCCTGAAAATCATGTATTGTTTTGTGAAGTATGGATAATGAACTTTATGTTATAGACTGAAAGTTTTTTGTAGCTGTCAAGGTTTCTGCACTATTTTCTAGAGATGTCTTAACTCCCCTAGATTGGCGATAATTAGAAATTAAACTAAAAATAAGTTTTCAACTGAAACTAAGGAGTGACATTAAAACTGAAAACGAACATACATTATTCCGTAAAAAAACACATGGCAGCGTTGTTTCTACACTAAATTTTAATCAAAAACGAACAAAGATTAATTTAAAAAACAAACTTTTTCCGAGGGAAGTAAAGAGCGAAATTGTAACTTAAAATGGACAAAAATTATTACTTCACAGCCTATTTAATATATATAAAAAACTAGTAGAGATAAACTAACTAATTATGTTTCACTATGTTTTTAGGATTATAGAAAACCAGCGCTGTACTGAAAACACAAAATAATATAGGGGTTTTGGTATAGTAAAAGCAAACAATATATGTTACAGTTTAAGACCGTGTACTACTCACTATTGACATTATAGCTGGCGAGACCAAAATGCTACCTGATAAATCAATCCAATATTTCTGTATGCTGTTCAATTGCTTCAAGGTTATTAAAAAAAAAAAATTTACGCTTATGTTGTAAGATAATTTTAATTGTATAATGAAAGTTACTGATAGTCATAACTGGTGTAAGACTATAAAGGTTGTAAGACTGGTGTAAGTCAATATTCCTGTTTTTTGTGCTTGACTTTGGTGTTTTCAGTAAAGTTTTCTACGATCCTAAAAGGATAGGGAAACATTAGTTGGCTTATTTGTACTAGTTTTATTAATATATGTTAAATAAGCTGTGAAGAGAGAGAGAGAGAGAGAGAGAGAGAGAGAGAGAGAGAGAGAGAGAGAGAGAGAGAGAGAGAGAGAGAGAGAGAGAGAGAGAGAGAGAGAGAGAGAGAGAGAGAGAGAGAGAGAGAGAGAGAGAGAGAGAGAGAGAGAGAGAGAGCGAGAGAGAGAGAGATAGAGAGAGAGAGGGAGAGGGAGAGAGAGAGTAATAATTTGTGTCCGCCTTAAGTTCCAACTTAGCTCTTTACTTCCCTCGGAAAAACTTAGTTTTTAAAATTAATTTTTCAAAACATGGACGACAAATAAAAAAAAAAATCACTGTAATAACCGAGATGACTCGAAGAACTAATTGAAATAACACTGATTTCGTGAAATATATTAACTTTTTCGCTTTTTTATTATTTCTCGAAATTATAAACATAACAAAACGTGTAGACCTATAGTATATTCTGTTTCCAGTAAAGCGGAAATGGCATAATAGGCTGTAGAACTAGAAAAAAAATAAGAAAAAAAGAACTAAAAAAAGGTAACACCAGAAAAACTAAAAAATAAAAAAGCCTAAAAAAAAGAAAACAGAAAAAAAATAAAAAAAACGCCAGAAAGACTAAAAAAAACTAAAAAAAAAGAAAACAAAAGAACATAAAAAAAAACGAAAAAAAGGAGAAAAAACTAAAAAATTAGAAAACACCAGAAAAACTAATGAAAAAAAGAAAAACAATGAAAAAAGAAAAAAACTATAGGCAGTTGAAAATTAGCACATTGCATACATGTTGCATACACCCACAAAAAGTCATAGAATCTTAACGAAAATCACACCATCGCATTCAGCGCATGAGAGAGCCCCACTGTAGATGTGTCAAGCTCCTTTATTATTATTATTTAAGAATTAACGACGCTTCTTGACTACTAAGGTCCCTGCGTCAGCTCTGCAGTGCATTCCTGCAGCGTGATTCGATCTCTGGGTCCCGTATTACCAAGCTAAGGTCAAATCCACTGCGCCACCACAGGACTGTTTCAAGCTCCTATCTACAAAAATGTGGAACTTCGTATTTTTTGCCAGAAGACCGATCACCTGTGCGTGTTTTTTTTTTTTTTTTTTTTCAGGGGTCATCGTATCGACCCAGTGGTCCTAGAATGTCGCGAGAAGGCTCATTCTAATGGCAATTAAAAGTTCTAGCGCCCTTTTTAGTGACCAAAAAATTGGAGGGCACCTAGGCCCCCTCCCATGCTCATTTTTTCCCTAAGTCAACCGATCAAAATTTCGAGATAGCGTTTTTGTTCACCATAGTCGAAAAACATAATGACTATGTCTTTATGGACGACTTACTCCCCCACAGTCCCCAAGTTACAAACTTTGACCAGTGTTTACACACATTGATGGTTATTTGTAATTGTACATATTTTTCAGGGTGATTTTTTTAAGTTGGGGGGGAGGCGTTGATGGGAGGGAGCTACGTGGAAGGATCTTTCCTTGGAGGAATTTTTCATGGGGGAAGAGAAATTCCATGAAGGGGGCGCAGGATTTTCTAGCATTATTTAAAAAAAAGGAAAAGATGAATATGAAATTTTTTTCAATTGAAAGTAGGCTAAGGAGCAGCATTAAAACTTAAAACGAACAGTAATTATTACGCATATGAGGGGTTCATCCCCTCCTAAATACCTCGCTCTTTACGCTAAAGTACTTTTAGTAATCTCACCTATTGATTCTTGCCTTTGTGATTCTGGGGTCATTCTTAAAGAATTGGGACAAAATTTAAGCTTTAGTGTCAAGAGTGAGGCATTAACAATGGGGTAAACCCTCTCATATAAGTCATAAAAATATACAAATATAGAAGTTCGTTACGTAAGTTAATTCGTAAGGTATGTGTATTTTTTACTAATAAAAACGTTCGTAAGAAATTAATAGTTCTAGTTGTCTTTTTAAGTAACCAAAAATTGTAGGAATACTTGGCCTCTTCCCCCCCCCTTTTCTTTCCAAATCGTCCGATCAAAACTAAGAGAAAGCCAGTTAGCCAAAAAAAAAAAAAATGTGCAAATTTCGTTTTCAAACAGTTCGGAGGTAACGAACTGTGGTAAGAAGTGACCCGGCTCAATAGTAACCGAAACTTTAAAAACGGAATTTTGATGCCAATAGTTACATCAAAAGAATCGTATTTTTATGTTGATTTCAAATATATAAGTTTCATCAAATTTAGTCTTACCCATCAAAAGTTTTTACCGTTTTAAAAAGTAGAGTTGAGAGAAAGAGTCAAACTTTAGCGTAAAGAGCGGGGCGTTGATGAGGAAGCAGCCCCTTTCATATACGAAGTAATTTCTGTTCGTTTTAAGTTTTAATGTCACTCCTTACTTTCAGTTAAAAAAAACTTGTTTTTTTATTTAATAGCTATCCTGGAACGATCATTTGTTTCATGGTAGTCTTACGATTCATTTTAGTCAAAGACAGGGCAATCGCGCTGCTTAAGTAAATAGTGGCATGGCGTCAATGTATTAATTTTTTTTCACCACATCACTTGTTACGGAAGGAGTTGTCGTAAAACTTCAGAGGAGCTCATTCGAATAGAAATTGAAAGTTTTTATGCCCTTTTTAAGGGCCAAGAGAGACTGGAGGGCAACCAGACCCCTCCCACGCCTTTTTCAGCTGCCTCCTTGCCTAACCCCAAATACACCCAATTAAATTTTGAGACTGTTATTTTGCTCAAAATAGTCGAAAGGCCCTAATACTATGCCTCTGGGGACAGGTTTGTAAGTTTTGGAAGCTGCACATTGTTAGCATACAGGTTTTATTGAAGGTCGCGCAGAAGCTCTACATATGTAAAAAGCGAAATGGGCTCTTTCTTTAATTATTTCCACGAAAAGTTTTTTCAACGAAAAGTAAAGAGCTACATTAAACCAAAGATGACCAAGGAAAATATGTTGTAAAGTCATTAAAAACTTTTTCCACTGAAGAAAAATTTCAAAGAGAAGTAAAGGGCTAAAGTGAGCCAAAGACGAGCAGAAATAAAGTCAAATAAAAAACCGAACCAACAGTACTTTCAGTAAATAAATGAAACCGAAATAAACAAAAATTACAATGAATAATCAAGTTGAACATAAAACCAACAGAAATTATAACAAGCAGGCTATCGCAAACCTTCTAAGGTCCAAAGCGTCATTTGTACTTTACTAGAACCAAAAGGTACTTGAAATGTTTTTTTTTTTATCTTAAGAAATACAAAATTGCGGAGACTTCAAGAAATTTATATTACTATATATTAGACTGTTAACATAGCCTACATTCATTATAGTCTAAGATTTTTATTTTTATGTACACAAATAAATAAATAAACTAAACAAAACGTTCGCACTGAAGAAAACCTATGAGGGTTTGCGGTCTCAGGAAAATCCACTTAACTACTTACCTATTAATACAACTGTTTAATATTTAAAAAAAAGGTACTTCTCTAAAGGGTATAAAGTCATATTGGGTCCATTGACGCACTGTTTCGTTTTGGGTAGCACACCCTTATCCTGGTAAAATCTAATTGCCTCTTCTTCAATTTTTAACAAATCCCAAATCTTCATTTGAACAACAATGGTGAGATACTTTCCACTATCAGCACACATTGTAAACCAAATGAGCTTTGTGGCTATGTTTCAAACAAGTTTTTAAATGTGGTCGCTATAACCCGTAAGTACGAAAAAACCTCAACTATTTCAATAACTCTATTATAAATAAACCAAAAATAATAAAACTATGAGCTAGATATTAAACAAAAAATAACTGAATTGAAAATAATAATTGATTAATGAAAATATAAAAGAAAAATAATAATAACAAATCCAGTCTCTATTACTCTTCAAAACTCAACTCCCCCTTAAATGGAATTTCACAAATTTAGCCTCAGCAGGGAAGGAGAGCTGGGGCGCACTTGTGGCAGTAGCGAGTAACATGTCATCTTTTATTTAGCCTTTTAATCGACAAGTTCATCGACTTCCTTACGGCGATAAGAGTACGCATCGAAAGGGAACTGTATCATTTAGTTTTTTATATAATTAATAACATAAGCCTCCGTGGCGCAATCGGCTAGCGCGTTCGGCTGTTAACCGAAAGGTTGGTGGTTCGAGCCCACCCGGGGGCGTTTTTTGCAGGTATTTTGTGACCTATGAGGAAAATCATACTATTTTGTAATGATTCCGACCTTAAAATAATTTGGCATATTTTTTTTCCGCTCTTTAGAATTGTCTATCTGACTCTGTACGTCTGTTGACTAGCAAGTATAGTATTCTATCATGTTAAATTCCTAAAATTCAACTGGCAGATGGCAAATTTCAAGTTACAATTCAAGAGACAGTGAATATGAAAATAGGCAATCTCGGTGTAACTCACTACAATAACAATCGTACACAGAAAACATTCATCTAATTTATTTGTATCGAATTTCCAGAGTCGCTTCCAGTTTGACTGCATACCAGCCCCCCTCCATTCCGATCCCTGGACATAGTCGTACCCTGCATACATTGTTTGCTGTTTTGTTTGCAGACATTGTTTGCAAGTTTGCTGATTGAATGATTAGTATTATTGGTGTATCTTGAACAACAGTGACCTGTGCAGCCTTAATACCAACATCAAAAAAAGAGTGCGAGGACTTCGTGAGAGCACAAAACTTGAGGACCTGATGTTTTTCCTCAATGCCCTAGGTGCCTCTGACAAGACAGGTGATACTAAGCTCCAAGGCTGTAGGGTAGTTTGTTCACAATATCAAGAATTCTAATTTGAAAGAAAAATCAGCATAGCTTTTATATACAGCTTAAGGCTATATCAAACAGTTCGTGGTAACGAACTGTAGTAAGGAGCGATCCGGCTCAATAGTAACCAAAAATCTAAAAAATTGAATTTTGATATCAATAGTTACATCAAAAGAATCGCATTTTAATGCTGATTTTAAATATATAAGTTTCATCAAGTTTAGTCTTAGCCATCAAAAGTTACGAGCCTGAGAAAATTTGCCTTATTTAGGAAAATATGGGGAAACACCCCCTAAAAGCCGTATGATCTTAACGAAAATGACACCATCAGATTCAGCGTATCAGAGAACCCTATTGTAGAAGTTTCAAGCTCCTATCTACAAAAATGTGGAATTTTGTATTTTTTGCCAGAAGACAAATCACGGGTGCGTGTTTATTTGTTTGTTTTTTTTTTTTCCCCAGGGGTCATCGTATCGACCAAGTGGTCCTAGAATGTCGCAAGAGGGCTCATTCTAACGGAAATGAAAAGTTCTAGTGCCCTTTTTAAGTGACCAAACAAATTGGAGGGCATCAAGGCCCCCTCCCACGCTCATTTTTTTCCCAAAATCAACGGATCAAAATTTTGAGATAGCCATTTTGTTTAGCATAGTCGAAAATCATAATAACTATGTTTTTGGGGATGACTTACTCCCCCACAGTCCCTGGGGGAGGGGTTGCAAGTTACAAACTTCAACCAGTGTTTACATATAATAATGGTTATTGGGAAGTGTACAGACGTTTTCAGGGGGATTTTTTTGGTTTTGGGGGTAGGGCTGAGGGAGGGGGCTATGTGGGAGGATCTTTCCTTGGAGAAATATGCCATGGGGGAAAAAAATTCAATGAAAAGGGCGCAGGACGAATCTGGTCACGTTAGAAAAAAACGTCAAATTAAGAGCTTAATATACAATGCTGGGTGTTCGGAGCCTCTCTATAATGGAGTATAATTTGAAAATAACACAACTATACGAGCGATAAAACATATATACCACAACCATAACTCAACTAACGAAAGAACTGCTAAGATATAACACAACTATAAAGCGAAAACTAACGGGAAAATAAACGAACTAAGAGGTGGAAGGGGCCCAGAGAAAAAATATAATCCTTTTTCAATTTTGAGCCTAACTTCCGCAAAGGAGTAATAATGTCAGAAGCCCCGAAATACCGAATTATTTTCTTTTCAAACAGTTCGTGGTAAGGAACTGTAGTAAGGGGCGACCCGGCTCAATAGTAAACGAAACTCTAAAAAACGGAATTTTGATGCTAAAAGATACATCAAAAGAATCGAATTTTTACGCTGATTCTAAATATATAAGTTTGAATTAATTTAGTCTTTGTCATCAAAAGTTACGAGCCTGAGAAAATTTGCCCTATTTTGGAAAAAAGGGGGAAACATCCCCTAAAAGTCATAGAATCTTAACGAAAATCACACTATCGCATTCGGTATATCAGAGAACTCTATAGCAAAAATTTCAAGCTCCTATCTAAAAAATGTGGAATTTTGTATTTTTTGCCAGAAGACAAATCACGGGTGCGTGTTTATTTGTTTGTTTGTTTTTTTTTTTTTTTTTTTCCCAGGGGTCATCTTATCGACCAAGTGGTCCTAGAATGTCGCGAGAGGGCTCATACTAACGGAAATGAAAAGTTCTAGTGCCCTTTTTAAGTGACCAAAAAAATTGGAGGGCAAATAGGCCCCCTCCCATGCTCATTTTTTCCAAAAGTCAACAGATTAAATTTTAAGATAGCCATTTTGTTCAGCATAGTCGAAAACCATAATAACTATGTCTTTGGGAATGACTTACTCCCCCACAATCCCTGAGGGAGGGGCTGCAAGTTACAAACTTTGACCAGTGTTTACATATAGTAATGGTTATTGGGAAGTGTACAGACGTTTTCATAGGGATTTTTTGGTTTGGGGGCGGGGTTGATGGGAGAGGGCTTTGTGGGAGGATCTTTCCTTTGAGGAATATGTCATGGGGGAAGAAAAATTCAATGAAAAGGGCGCAGGATTTTCTAGCATTACTATAAAAAAAAAACAATGAAAAAATAAACATTAAAACGTTTTTTTCAAATGAAAGTAAGGAATAGCATTGAAATTTAAAACGAACAGAGATTATTACGCATGTGAGGGGTTCTAAAAATACTTTAGCATAAAGAGCGAGGTATTTAGGAGGAGGTAAATACCTCGCTCTTTATGCTAAAATATTTTTAGTGATTCCAACTATTTATTCTACGGCCTTTTTGATTCAGGGGTCATTCTTAAAGAATTGGGACAAAACTTACGATTTAGTGTAAAGAGCGAGGTATTAACGAGGGTACAAACCCCCTCGTACACATAATAAAATATAAGAATATAAAAGTTTGTTACGTAAGTTAATTCTTAAGTTACGTATATTTTTTACTAATAAAAACGTTCGTTGAATATTAAAAGTTCTAGTAGCCTTTTTAAGTAACCGAAAAATTGGAGGGCAGCTAGGCCTCCTTCCCCACCCCTTATTTCTCAAAATCGTCTGATCAAAACTAAGAGAAAGCCATTTAGCCAAAAAAAAATAATATACTAATTTCATTTCAATAATTTATGTGCCGAGAGCCAAAATCAAACATGCATTAATTCAAAAACGTTCAGAAATTAAATAAAAAAAACTAGTTTTTTTAACTGAAAGTAAGGAGCGATATTAAAACTTAAAACGAACAGAAATCACTCCGTATATTAAATGGGTTGTGCCCTCCGCAATCCCCCGCTCTTTACGCTAAAGTTTTTAATTGTTTAAAAAGTAGAATTGTGGCAAAGAGTCAAACTTTAGCGTAAAGAGCGTGGGACTGCGGAGGGGACAACCCATTTCATATACGGAGTAATTTCTGTTCGTTTTAAGTTTTAATGTCGCTCCTTACTTTCAGTTAAAAAAACTAGTTTTTTTTATTTAATTCACGCATTAGAGTGGCTTCCATGCGACATTATAGAGGGTATTAAATTTTAAGTATTGTATCAAACTTTATTTATGCGACTTTTGATTTGCACCAAAGATTCCATTTTATTAAAATCAAGAAGTAAGCACTTTTCCCGAAAGCAAAATTATCCTAAACTTGAAACTATTCTATCCTGCTTACCTATTCCAGCTATTAATTAAGGAGGCACCCACTTTACGCCACCTGGTGTATATCTCAGACCGCCACGTGTGCCACACAGTTCCGCCACGCTTAGCACAGTTTCTGCTACACTTGGCAAACTACCGCTTGGCACACAGCTCCTGGTGTAAATGATTTGTAGAAGTAGGTGCCCCTCGCTATTAATAACAGAGCAAGAAAAAAATTAAGCTAATACAATTTTATGTACTAGACTCAGGGTTTTCAATTGAGGAAGGCTGCATTCCCCCCTCTAAATTTAAAGTGTTTTTTTTCTAAATTTTTAAAACTACCTTCCATTGGAAAAAATGCCTTTTTTGGTATTTTCATTGAAAAAATTGTTAAAAAAAAAGTAAATTATCCTCCTTATATTTTGAAAAATAAACCCCATCCCAATACATTTTAGTGAATTAACGCCATTGACTAGACTATGGGTTGACCATATTTTTAATCATGTTTTTCATGGAATGAGTTTTTGAGCAGTAGTGCAATTTCGATATCTGATCTGATTGTTGAAGTATAAACTTTACTTTTAACCATGTGAATGATCAAGAATAATCGATAAAAATTCCTTACCGTTTAAACATTTTGAATATATTTTGAATATCAATATTTATATAGGAAGAAGAACATCGAACATTATATCACCAATTTCAGATCTATACAAATCTAACGAACGTTCCCTTGAATTAAATCAGAAAAGATGTTTAAAAAAAAAAAAATTATCCATAACAACAATTAAAAAGTCCCGTTGAAAGCCAAAATTAGTAGAATTTAAGTCTTGTATTGGAAACTTGACAAATTGCTTCCAAAAATAGCACTTTATTCTTTTTTACATAGTTTGATTTTCCTGAAAACTTGATTCGTATTTTCATTTTGTTCACTGTATGAATGACAAACAAGCCTTGAGGTGAGTTTGAGGGGAGTAGAAATACATCCCTTTTCGTTGTAATTTACTAACATTGTAATTTTACTTTATCATTCATTTTATTTTCGATCAGATTCATTTGTAAATCCATAGTAATTCCTGTCCGTTTTAAGTCTGCCTTATTATAGTACTTGATGTCTAGTCGTTTTAAGTTTTAATATCGAGTTTTACTTTTCTTGGGAAAACCTTTTTTCATTTTATTTTAATTTTTCTCGGTTTTAATAGAAATTTTAATTTTTCTCGGTTTACAGCTTCATTATTTGTCAACTGTTCAAACATTTAATATACGGCATTTTTTTTACTTTTCTTGGATAAAATTAAAATTGCACTATGACTTAAATCTTACGCAAAAATTGGATACACAATCATAATTTTTAATCAACCATTTTTTTGTGCAAATTTTTTTTAAGTCGGCTTCATATGAAGCCTGAATTTTTCCTTTTGTTCAATAAACACGTTCCAAAAATATTAAACACTACTACATTTTTTAAAACTGTATTAAATTGTAACTTTCAGGTAAGTTTTTTTGGAGGGGGAGGGGTAGGGGAGCTTAAAACTAATCAGAAGACGCTATTTGTATCCAGATAGTCAAAATGGCGGTTCAGCAATGTCTCAGGGACGGCTGAGGGTTTTTATTTGGAAGTTTCAGGGCTATTACCACCACTACTGCTGCTACTGCTAATACCGCTACTTCTGCTACTATTACTACTAATGCTACTGCGACTATTTACGACCGTGACTTTTTGCGACTGCTACTACCTGTTACAAGTGTGACTAAATGGACCTGCGATTGCGACTGCGTAGCAACAACTATTTACGTCTGCAGCGACTTACGACAGCGAGAACAACTACTTGAAAATGTAACAGCAACTTTTTGATACAGCAACGGCGAATACATGGAACTGCGATGGTGACTACATCCGTTTGCAACTACTTGCGACTGCTACTAATGTTGCGACTGCTGCTACTACTACTATTGACTCAAATCATCGCAGTCTAAGTGCATTCATTTTGCCAGAATGACATAGATGCAATATCTTAGGAACAGAGTAGAGTATTAAGTTGAAACTTTCAGGTACCATCGACGGCACTGTTGTGAAACAATTGTAAAATAAAAATCCAGCAAGTAAAATTGATTAAGTAAGTTAAAATTGGGTAAAATAAGGTACTCCCTGGGAAATATAGGGTAAAATTAGTGTTTGAAAGTTCCCCTGTAGCTCTAAGACCAGTTGATCACTTTTTTCTTAGCTATCATTTTTTCAGCTAATAATAAACTTTTTTAATAATATTGATTTTCTTGGGCTTAGAAAGGTAATACCTCTAGAGTCTCATCACTTTAATTGACAGTCTTGTTTGTCCTTTTGGTAATCTTGAGCCTAGGGTAATATGTCAGTGCTTTGACAGCGCCTAATTGTTGAAAAGTATTTTGTAAAATAAACCTAAAAACCTCACTCTTCTTTTTTCTTGTTCTGTCATAGTTGATTCAAATTATTGGTCCAAGGGTTGAAACAAGAGAGACGCATTGGCAGAATACGGGGGAAACATATAATTTGTACTATGTATTTGCACGGTATGAGGGGGGTAAAGTATAGAAGATCTGCATGCAAAATGTGTTAACTACAATTATTATTCATTTTATGAAGTAAAAGAAAGCATAAGGTAAACATAGAAACTTGTTCCAAAACATGATTTCTCTACACTATTCATTGGTGATATTTTTTACATTTTAAATTGTAAAAAGTTCCTTTCTTTCCACAATTTCATAGTCCAAATAAAAAATCTGGATTGTAAATTGGAAATATCTTTATACTTGCTTACATTTGCCAGTTGGTCTCTGATTACAACATGAACAACTAAGAATCTACTGAATGAAGGACACTACTACTGAGATTATTATATACAACATTAGGTGATAAGCGTGTTGGGCGAAACTATCACTTACATGTGACATAACTCCTCCAAACTTACCTGTCGATATATTGAACTACAGATTTAGATTTAAATCTACTAATATAGATTTAGTTCTGTATATATATATTTCTTGAAAATTAGATCTAACTTGCTTGGAAATGCAGTGTTGTAGTAATCTTCGATTGGATTTGCAGATTAAATTATGGAAGGGGCAATATTTTAACATAGTTTCTTCGCCATTGATCAAATGATGCAGTTTTGACCCCATGATGTAGTTCTACCCGAAGCAGAAGTTTTTCTTAAAAAATAGAAAATAAAAAAATAAAAACAAGCTATTTCAAAATGGCTGCAAAATACAGCATGTTCTTAAAATCATCTTTAACTTCATGCCTGCATTTGCATCGAGAAGTTGACGGTAGGATGGACATAGAGATATTGAATGGGACGAGACCTACTTTAGGCCACCAATTACGTACGATGAATATCCTTGAATGACCCTGCTTCAAAGGTGGTGCAACAAACTTAAATTTCACAAAAAGTTGTGGTCCAAGGGCTAGAGGAAAAGGGGTGTTGGAGGGCCATTGGTCAACATTGCGCTTTCAATAAGACAGATTTAAAATTCTTGTATTGTTCTGCTTCAAACAAGGTACAACAAGTCTACTTGTTGTATACACCTTGTGTCCTACGAGAAGTCGTAGGACAGAGGTGATCAGGGTCGGCCACAGGCAAATTTTATCACCCCCAGCTTTTTTTTACAGAATCAGGGCACAGGTCGTTCTCCTAAAAAAATAAAGTATTCTTAAGATCAACTTAACTCTAATTGAAAACAAAATCAGAATAAAAAAAATGGCTATAACTTTTATTAAGACGCATAACTTAGGAGAAAACAAAAGAACAACTATACAAATACAAATAAATGTCTAAATATTTGGGCTTTACATCCAGAAGTCTTAATTAACAGGAGAAAAGGATAGATTAGAATAAAAAAATTATCACATGCTAGAAATAATATAAGATATGAATAAAACACACAAATCCTACACAATGAAAAGGAAAAACCAAAGGGAACCCCAACGCAGTATATTGCACTTGTCCTTTTAAACAACTCCGATATGACTGGATACATATGCAGGATCTGATAAGGTACTGAAGATACAAGGCATCCAAACTGTGGTATTAAATTTTGTATTTGAATGATATTCGGTATTTAGTTTCTGTTCATTTCAAGTTTGAGTTCTTTTTTCATTTTAATTTCTGCTTGTATTAGAATTCATCTATTTATTTATAACAGTATCAGTGTTTATATTGGATTTAATAATTCACCCAATTTAATCAGTTCTTAATTTCCTTTCATTATAATCTTCACTTATTTGTTCATATTAATTGAAATTTGAACTGTTACATGACTTTATTTCTGCTAGTGGTAGATTTTAATATGGCTCTTTACTTTTCTTTGAAAAACTCCTTTTATTGAATTTTTTTTATAGTAGTGGTAATCAAACATAGGCACAAGGCTGGAAAACTATCATATTTTATTGTGTATGTCCATAATTTTTTCTAATATTAGGGTATGACATGTAAACCATGAGAAATCTTTCTTATAATGAATTCAATATTATACGCAACACTTTAACATAAGAAACGGCAAATAAGCCATAGAATGCCAAAAATTATTTAGATTTTGAATCTATACAAATAAAATTTTTTATCCAACCCAGGTTTTATGTGCAAATCTACAGCTGGTTGAAATTTTAGACTTAATATTTAGATTTTTCCCAAAATTTAAACTACAATCAGACATTTTAGTTTTAAACAGAAAAGCTGGAAAAACTTTACAAATATTTCTACAATTGAACAATAATAATAGTATGTCAATTGAAAAGCAGCCAAAATCGTTTTACGAGAGATAAAAGACAGAGAGTGAGTTTAATATCCCCCACCAAACAAGCACTGCTGTGAAGCAGTGTGTCTTTAGGAATAATATAAGTCAGAGTTGAGGCTACAATTTTTTAAAATGGCCGAGTTTTCAGATTTTTTAAGGGCTTCCTTCAGACAATCCTTGAAAATTACTGGCATCTATTATACTCTCCACAGCCTCGCATTAGGGTTTTAGAGCTAAGATAGTTATAAATTTACTGATTTGCCTACTCAGAAGGAAACACCATAAAATTTTACGAACTACTTTAATAGATCCTAAAATACTTACAATAAGATTCTAGACAAGCTACTTTTCACTGTCTTGGAAAAGGGTTAGTTAGGAAAATGACACTTCCAGTAATGAATCCAGGGCCAAAAAAAACTCTGAAAAGGATTGCCAAGCTACTGTGTTAACCTTATTCTGACTTCTAAGTCTTAGAAGTTTGCCTACTTGATAGATTTGACCTATTGGAATTTTGACAGAACAACATTATACCTTAATTTTCAGTCCTGAATCAGTCCAAGCTACAGAATTTAGATGACGAGAAACAACGCATTGTCCACAGCTTAGATACCAATATAATGTTATGAAAACTCGATTTATTTTTGGGACACAGTGCGCGGTAGCGATGCTAGCGGCTGGAGACAGGAAACTGGTATTGGAATCTAATTGGTAACAGGAAACTGGTATTGGTTTCTAAGCTGTATATGCATCAAAACAAATAGCGTTCCCGCCTATGGTGCTGGAGTACGATCTTTACGTCGGAGCGCGGACTTGGAGGAGGTGCCAAGTTCAGAGCTCTGTACCAAAAGCTTCTCATGGGCAAGATAGGAGTTTTCATAACTGCATTGGTATCTAAGCTGTGGCACTGTCGAAGCTAAGGGCTGACTGGGTACAGAAACAAGCTAAGTAGCTACTTGCTGCTAATACGAGATAAGTTCTTATTCGATGCAAAAACTAGCGAAATCTTGATTAAAGGGGGAAACAAGCTAATTCCAGAATCATAATCAGCTGAGTTGAACCATGTTTCACAATTGAGCTAAATCTGAGGAGTGGACTGACAAGGTGCAAAAATGAGCAACGTCCCGATTCTGTTGGAAAAGGAGCAGACTGTAACAAACTGAATCCCTACTCACTACAAAATAACATAAGTCTAAGCTATGGACTGACTGGGTGCAAAAGCGAGCTAGGGCATGTTTAAAAGAAATTGTTTTTTCTAAATTCTCCGCCTAGTATAGAATAAAAAAAAATACTACATTGAAGAATTTTTCATCCATTCCAGTGTTTGACCTATTCACTTACAGTCAGCCTATGCAAGAATATTTAAAGCGCTCTTCCATGGTGTCATCTGTGGAGTATAAGCAGCGGTTAGGTCTAAAGAGCAGTTTTTTGATTTGCATGGTGTTAAAAAGGGTGTTAAAAACTGTGTAAAGTTTTGCTCACCAAAAAAGTGTATTCTGTTCTTCATGGATGCTGTTTGAATGACAGACTACAGTTGAATCCAACCAAGAGAACTCAATATACGTATTTGCTGTTGATTTTGAACTTCTGGCTCATTCCCCAGGAAAAATTCACAGCAATTGAACTTTGGCTGTTGATAAGTTGTCGACTGCCAATAAACGCTAACAAGCCCAAATCAATGCCAAATGTGATCATCTCTCAAATGGCTCAAGGACTGTTGGTCAAAATTGAAGAAATAGGGTTTACCTATCTTGGCAGCAATTTTG